>NC_135986.1:11087068-11231706 GCF_053455715.1 Rhinoraja longicauda
GTCAGCATCTCAGTGGAGAATGAATGGGTGACGTTTCGGATTAAGACCCGTCCAAAGAAGGGTCTCGACCCAAAACGCCACGAGATGCTGCCTGACCCGCTGAGTTACTCCAGCATTTTGTGTCTGCCTTCAATTTGATTTGATTTAGATTTGTTTTTAATTTAGAGATACAGCGCGGAAACAAGCCCTTCGGCCCACCGGATCCGCGCCGCCCAGCGATCCCCGCACATTAACACTATCCTACACACACTAGGGACAATTTTTTTAATTTTATTTATTTTTATTTATTTAACATTTGCCCAGCCAATTAACCTACAAACCTGTACCTCCCACGCAGGTCACGTGGAGAACGTACAAACGCCGTACAGACAGCACCCGTAGTTAGGATCGAACCTGAGTCTCCGGCGCTGCATTCGATGTAAGGCAGCAACTCTACTGCTGCGACACCGTGCCGCCACCATCTGCAGTTATTTTCCTGCACTGGAAGAGGTGAGGTCTGTACGGGTTGGGAGAGAGTGGCCTGGTGTTTGGTGGTCAATGTGGGCCAGTGTGAGGAAGTTTCTGAGAGCTGTTGCCGAGACTCAACAAGCTACAGATCAGTTTGCCAGGCTACAATAGCACCTCACTTGTCTGCCGGTTTGATAACAGGACTCGTGCGGAGATGTGCATTTGAAGGGGGTGAGATTGAAGTGAGGGGAGGGGAGAAGTCAAGATAGTCAATGACGTGATGGAAGTTAGAAGTTAAAAGGTCAAGAGAGGGTAGAAGGTCGGCAAGGGGTGTCTAGGAGGAGGAGGAGGGGGAGGAGGAGGTGACGTTTCAGGTCGAGACCCTTCTTCAGACTGAGAGTCAGGGGAAAGGGAAACAAGCGATATAGACGGTGATGTCGAGAGTTGTGGAACAAATGAATTAAAGATATGCAACAAAAGTAACGACGATAAAGGAAACAGTCTGTTTCCGTTGTTGGCTGTTTGTTAGGAGAGAACAAGAAGCTGGTGCAACTTGGGTGGGGGGGATGGAGAGAGAGAGAATGCAGGGATTCCTTGAAGTTAAATTACCACAGAAGCCTACAGACGTCTAGTCAATGGATATTTTTAAGGCAGAAGCAGATAGATTCTTTATTAGCATGGGTGTCTGGGCTTACGGGGAAAAGGCAGGAGCATGGGGTGAAGAGGGGAAGATAGATCAGCCAATGTTTGAATGGCGAAATGGATTTAATGGCCTAATTCTTCTTCTATCACATCAACATATGAACTTATCAACAGTCCACCATTTGCCAGGCCTTGTCCACCCCCCCCCCCCCCCCCCACCCCCACTACAATCGGTCTGAAGAAGGGTCCTGACCTGAAACATCGCCTATCCATGTTCTCCAGATATGCTTCCTGACCCACTGAGTCACTGCAGCACTTTGAACGATTGAATAATTCAGCAGGGAAACAGGCCCTTTGGCCCATTGAGTCCAGGCTGACCATCAATCTCCCGTACACCCCAGTTATGTGTTATCCCACTTTCTCATCCACACCCTGCACACGAGGGGGGCAATGTACAGAGGGGCCGATTAACCTGCAAACCCTCACGTCTTTGGGACGCGGCAGGAAACGGGAGCACCCGGAGGAAACCCACGCGGGTCGCAAGGAGACCGTGCAAACTCCGCACAGACAGCACAGGAGGTCAGGATCGGATTCGCGCTGAGGTAGCGACTCTGCCCGCTGCACCACTGTTGAAACTTCTCTCCACAAAATCAGAGAGAGGTTCCAAACCGAAGTTTTAAAAACATCCACAAACCATTATTCTGTTCTCCCTAAAGTGGAAGATAAGCTGAACTAGAAAACGTTACCTTTGTATTTAGGTGTAGCAGAATCTGTGAAATAAACAGAATTGTGTTATTGTTGTCTTTAATAAATCAGGTATTTAATCACTTTTCAAGCACAGGCCCAATGCTTCACCACCTTGCCATTTCACAATAGATCTACAGGTAGGAAATACAAACATCCCCGCACAGAAATGAAACACCTCCAGCTAGGCTGTTGGGAGACTTTGATGCATATAACTCACGTCACTGTTCCTGTTCTCAGGCAATTCACTGAGGGTCAACCACCTCCTTCTCACTTTCCACTCAGTACCTGCCTAGCATAACAGATTTATACTGGAACTTCACAAGTTATAAATTCCAGGAGCATAATTCGGCCATCCGGCCCATCAAGTCTACCCTGCCATTCAATCAAAGGAGAAGCAGTATAAGAAAATAACTGCAGATGCTGGTACAAATCGAAGGTATTTATTCACAAAATGCTGGAGTAACTCAGCAGGTCAGGCAGCATCTCAGGAGAGAAGGAATGGGTGACGTTTCGGGTCGAGACCCTCCTTCAGACTGATGTCAGGGGGGCAGGACAAAGGAAGGATATAGGTGGAGACAGGAAGATAGAGGGAGATCTGGGAAGGAGGAGGGGAAGAGAGGGACAGAGGAACTATCTAAAGTTGGAGAAGTCGATGTTCATACCACTGGGCTGCAAGCTGCCCAGGCGAAATATGAGGTGCTGTTCCTCCAATTTCCGGTGGGCCTCACTATGGCACTAGAGGACGCCCATGACAGAAAGGTAAGACTGGGAATGGGAGGGGGAGTTGAAGTGCTCAGCCACCGGGAGATCAGTTTGGTCAATGCAGACCGAGCGCAGGTGTTGAGCAAAGCGATCGCCGAGCCTGCGCTTGGTTTCGCCGATGTAAATAAGTTGACATCTAGAGCAGCGGATGCAATAGATGAGGTTGGAGGAGGTGCAGGTGAACCTCTGTCTCACCTGGAAAGACTGTTTGGGTCCTTTGATGGAGTTGAGGGGGGGAGGTAAAGGGACAGGTGTTGCATCTCGTGCGGTTGCAGGGGAAAGTGCCCGGGGTTGGGGTGGTTTGGGTAGGAAGGGACGAGTGGACCAGGGAGTTACGGAGGGAACGGTCTCTGCAGAACCAGCATTTTACTCCAGCATTTTGTGAATAAAGGTGAAGCAGTAGATGTTGTTTACCTAGGTTTTCAGAAAGCCTTTTGCAAGGTGCCACAAGTGAGGCTGCTGAGGAAGATGAGAGCCCACGATATCAAACGGCAGATACTAGCATGGATATCTGGTTGGCTGGATGCCAGAAGGCAACGATTGGAAATAAAGGGGTCTGGCGGTTCCTGGTGGTGAGGGGCTTTTTCTGGTAGGCTGCCAGTGACCAGCAGAGTTCCGCAGGGCTCGGTGCTGGGGCAGCTGCTCCTCACGTTGTATATTAATGACTTGGGCGAGGGGATTGAAGGCTTTGTGGCCGTTTGCAGATGAAACCAAAATAGGCCGGGGGACAGGTAGTGTAGAGAAACCAGGGACTCTGCAGAAGGATTTGGACAGGTTGGAAGAGTGGGCGGAGATGGGGCAGATGGAATATAATGTGGCAAAATGTGGAGTTGATCATTTTGGTAGTCGATATAAAGCCATAGATTATTTTCTAAGTGGAGAGAGAAACCAGAAATCGGAGGTGCAAAGGGAATTAGGAGTGCTGGTGCAGTATTCCCAAAAAGGTAATCTGCAAGTCGAATCGCTAGCAAAGAAAGCAAGCTCAATGCTAGCATTTATTTCTCGAAGGCTTTTATATAAAATCAGGGATTTTGATGTTGAAAATCAGATGTTGAGGCTCTATAAGGTTCTGATCAGGCCGCGTTTGGAACATTGTGGGCTATTTTGGGCACCATATCTGAAGAAGGATGTGCTGGCTCTGGGGAGGGTCCAGAGGAGGTTGACAAGAATGATCCACGGAATTAGTAGGTTAACTTATGATGAGTGTTTGTCGGCACTGAGCCTGTACTCATGGAGCTTAGAAGAATGAGGGGGAACCTCATTGTAACATACAGAATGATGAAAGGTTTGGATAGGTTGGATGTGGAGAGGATGTTTCCATTAATGGGAGAATCGAGGAGGCCATAGCCTCAAAATTAACAGACGTTGTTTTAGGAAGGAGATGATAAGAATTTTTTTAGTCAGAGGGTGGTGAATCTGTGGGATTCTTTGCCACAGACGGCTGTGCAGGCCAAGCCAGTGGATATATTTAAGGCAGAGATAGATAGATCTTGATTAGAACGGGTGTCAGAGGTTATGGGGAGAAGGCAGGAGAATGGGGTTAGTGGGGAGAGAAAGATCAGCCACGATTGAATGGCAAAGTAGACTTGATGGGCCGAATGGCCTGATTCTGCTCCTATCATTTATGATATGATCTTATGGCTGATTTATCCCTCCCTCCTAGCCCCATTCTCCTGCCATCGCTTCATAACCCCCGACACCATTACTAATGATGAATCTGTCAATCTCCACCTTAGACCATTTCCCCACCTGGGATGAATACAGTTCTATAGTATCGTATCGTATCCTACCAAAACCTATCCATTGACTTGACCTCCCCAAAAGCCTGTCCCCCAAACAACTCTCACCAACTTCTACAGATGCTTCATAGAGAGCATTTAATCGGGATGCATCACAACTCGGTTTGGGAACAGCTCCATCCACAATTGTGGACGCCGTCTGAAGGAGGGTGTCGACCCGAAACGTCACCCATTCCTTCTCTCCAGATATGCTGCCGGTCACACTGAGTCACTCCAGCATTTTGTGTCTCCCTTCGATTTAAACCATCATCTGCAGTTTTCTTTCCTACACCCTTCCATTTACTTCAATTACACCTCACGCTGCCCCTGCAAGGCCAGCAGCATCATCATGGACCAGTCACACCCCGGCCACTCCCTCTTCTCCCCTCTCCCATCGGGCAAAAGGTACAGAAGTGTGAAACCGCACACCTCCAGATTCAGGGACAGTTTCTCCCCAGCTGTTGAAAGGCAACTGAACCATCCCACAAACAGGTTTTGAATAGTCCTGAACTACTGTATACCTCATTTGAGACCCTCAGACTATCTTTGACCAGACAGACTTTATCTTGCACTAATTGACATAATTCCCTTTGTCATGGATCTGTACTCTGTGGACGGCTCGATTGTAATCGTGTGCAGTCTTTCCGCTGACCGGTTATCACGCAACAAAAGCTTTTCACTGTACTTCGGCACACGTGACATGAAACTAAACTCAAACTCAAACTCGGTCATCTTTGCTAACCAGGGACCTCCTCAGGCAAAGACTTACCGACGGCAATGGCTGCAATGAGGGCCACCGTGAGGAGACAAAGGCACGACATGTTCACGGTGAGTTGTCAGACGTGTGCTGTGTAACCAGGTCCTTTATGTCCCTCGGAGCCATCTGACCGCAAAGTTGGCCGCACCTGCAACGTGGCATTTGGGCAAACTCCATGAATCACCACCAATCAAGCCTGGGCAGGGATGATTGAACTTGTTACGGACTGGCTGTCAAAGTGATAAGAAAATAGAAATATTCCCATGGTGGAGCAGATTAAGAATTTATTGCTTGCTGTCAGCTGAATCAATGTGAACCGTTAAGTCCGCTGAGAACATTTACGAGATGTTGCCAGGGCTACAGGGTGTGAGTTAGAGGAAGAGGTTATGTAGGCTGGGTCTCTATTCCTTGGAGCGCAGGAGGATGAGGGGCGATTTTGGAGAGGAGCGTAAACACATGAGAGGATTAGATCGGGTAGATGCACAGAGTCTTTTGCCCAGATTAGGGGAATTAAGGAGCAGAGGACATAGGTTCAACGTGAAGGGGAAAAGATTTAATGGGAATCTGAGGGGTAACTTTTTCACACAGAGGGTGGTGAGTGTATGGAACCAGCTGCCGGACGAGGTAGTTGAGGCTGGAACTATCCCAACATTTAAGAAACAGTTAGATAGGTACACGGATAGATTTTAGATTTTTTTTTTAGATTTAGAGATACAGCGCGGAAACAGGCCCTTCGGCCCACCGGGTCCGCGCCGCCCAGCGATCCCCGCACATTAACACTATCCTACACACGCTAGGGACACTTTTTACATTTGCCCGGCCAATTAACCTACATACCTGAAAGTCTTTGGAGTGTGGGAGGAAACCGAAGATCTCGGAGAAAACCCACGAAGGTCACGGTGGAGAGCGTACAAACTCCGTACAGACGGCGCTCATAGTCAGGATCGAACCCGAGTCTCCGGCGCTGCATTCGATGTAAGGCAGCAACTCTACCGCTGCGCCACCGATAGGACAGGTTTGGAGGGATATGGACCAAGCGCATGCAGGTGGGACAAGTGGAGCAGAGACATGTTTGCCGTTGTGGGCAAGTTGGGTCGATGGGCTTGTTTCCACACCGTATAACTTTATGTCTCTATGGCTCTATAACGTGGTCTCCCCAAGCCCTCTGGGGCAATGAGTTCCACGGATTAAATGCCCTCTGACTAAAGATGTTTCTCCTCACCTTCGTTCTAAAAATTCTGATGCTATGACCCTTTAATTCTGATGCTATGACCTCCGTTTCCAACACTCTCCCACCAGTGGAAACATCCTTTCCACATCCTCTCTAACTATGCCTTTCATTATTCTGTACGTTTCAATGAGGTCCCCCCTCGACCTTCTAATCTCCAGCGAGTACAGGCCCAGTGCCGTCAAACGCTCATCATATGCTAACCCACTCGTTCCAGGAATCGTTCTTGGAAACCTCCTCTGGACTCTCCCCAGAGCCAGCACATCCGTCCTCAGATATGGGGCCCAAATTGGTTCACTTCACTCCAAATGCGGCCTGACCAGCGCCTTGTAGAGCCATAGAATGTGACAAACATGTGACAAATAAAGGACCATTGAACCATTGATACAAACTTCCTAATCATGCAACTTCTACAGGTGTACGGTCGAGAGCATATTGATTGGTTGCATCACGGCCTGGTTCGGCAGCTCAAACGTCCAGGACCGTAGTATATTTCAAAAAGTAGTGGACACTGCCCGGTCCATCACAGGTCCTGATCTCCCCACCATCGAAGGGATTTACTGAAGTCGCTGCCTCAAAAAGGCAGCCTGCAGCATCAGAGACCCACACCGCTCTGGTCACCCTCTCATTTCACCCATGCCATGAGGACGAAGGTACAGGAGCCTGAAAATTAGAACGTCCAGGTTCACGAACAGCTTTTCCCCTGCAACCATCAGGCTATTAAACACCACAACCTCAAATAAGCACTGAACTACAATAGACTATTATTGTTATTATTGCACAAGTATTGTTTGTCTGTTTTATATGTGTACACGTATATGTAAACATTAAAAACAAGCAAACAATGCTAGTGCAATAATAAATAAATGAATAAATAAACGGACAAATAAATCAACCAATTAATTAACAGATAAATAGATAAATGAATTAATAAATAAACAGACAGACAGACAGACAGACAGACAGACAGACAGACAGACAGACAGACAGACGGACGGACGGACGGACGGACGGACGGACGGACGGACGGACGGACGGACGGACGGACGGACGGACGGACGGACGGACGGACGGATGGACGGATGGACGGATGGATAGATAGATAGATAGATAGATAGATAGATAGATAGATAGATAGATAGATAGATAGATAGATAGATAGATAGATAGATAGATAGATAGATAGATAGATAGATAGATAGATAGATAGATAGATAGATAGATAGATAGATAGATAGATAGATAGATAGATAGATAGATAGATAGATAGATAGATAGATAGATAGATAGATAGATAGATAGATAGATAGATAGATAGATAGATAGACAGATAGACAGATAGACAGATAGACAGATAGA
This sequence comes from Rhinoraja longicauda, assembly GCF_053455715.1. Lineage (NCBI taxonomy): Eukaryota > Metazoa > Chordata > Chondrichthyes > Rajiformes > Arhynchobatidae > Rhinoraja > Rhinoraja longicauda. Next base: position 11,094,789 of record NC_135986.1, read on the forward strand.
CAGATAGACAGATAGACAGATAGACAGATAGACAGATAGACAGATAGACAGATAGACAGATAGACAGATAGACAGATAGACAGATAGACAGATAGACAGATAGACAGATAGACAGATAGACAGATAGACAGATAGACAGATAGACAGATAGACAGATAGACAGATAGACAGATAGACAGATAGACAGATAGACAGATAGACAGATAGACAGATAGACAGATAGACAGATAGACAGATAGACAGATAGACAGATAGACAGATAGACAGATAGATAGATAGATAGATAGATAGATAGATAGATAGATAGATAGATAGATAGATAGATAGATAGATAGATAGATAGATAGATAGATAGATAGATAGATAGATAGATAGATAGATAGATAGATAGATAGATAGATAGATAGATAGATAGATAGATAGATAGATAGATAGATAGATAGATAGATAGATAGATAGATAGATAGATAGATAGATAGATAGATAGATAGATAGATAGATAGATAGATAGATAGATAGATAGATAGATAGATAGATAGATAGATAGATAGATAGATAGATAGATAGATAGATAGATAGATAGATAGATAGATAGATAGATAGATAGATAGATAGATAGATAGATAGATAGATAGATAGATAGATAGATAGATAGATAGATAGATAGATAGATAGATAGATAGATAGATAGATAGATAGATAGATAGATAGATAGATAGATAGATAGATAGATAGATAGATAGATAGATAGATAGATAGATAGATAGATAGATAGGCATGCAAGTAGACAAATAAATCAATAAATAGATATACAGATAAACAGACAGATAAATAAGTAAATAAATAAACAAACTGATGGGCAGATAAATAAAGAAATAGATAAATAAGTTTGGTTTATATATATATATATGTATATACACACACACACACACACACACACAAACACACAAACACACACACAGAATCAGTTGATTTATTTATTTATTTTCCTCATTTATTATAATGTTTACAGTGTACTATGTTTACATATTCTGTTGTGCTGCTGCAAATAAGAATTTCATTGTTCTATCTGGGACACATGACAATGAAACACCTCTCGACTAGACTCTCCCATTAGTGGAAACAGCCTCTCTCCACATCCACTCTATCCAAATCTTTCACTATTCTGTACATTTCAATGAGACCCCCCTTCATTCTTCTAAACTCCAGCAAATATAGGCCCAGTGCTGACAAACGTTCATCACATGTTAACCTACTCATTCCTTGGATCGTTCTTGTAAACCTCCTCTGGGCCCTGTCCAGATCCAGCACATCCTTCCTCAGAAATGGTGCCCAAATTTAGATTGCTCTAACTTCAAGTGGCCTCTGCACCCCCCTCACTTCCTGCCTGTTCCGCAGTTTGTTATCACCTCTCCCACAGCCAGCAATGGTCCATTGTGGGCTCTACATTTCCTTGGTCATCGGTGCCGGCTCTAATTTGTTCTGAACCTTTTCATGCCTCCAGTTTCCCTCCCCCTTGACTCTCAGTCTGAAGAAGGGCCTCGACCTGAAAAGTCACATGTTCCTTCTCTCCAGAGATGCTGTCTGACCCGCTGAGTTACCCCAGCATTTTGAGTCTATCTTAGGTCAAGGCCTCTCTGCTACTGGATTCCTGCAATTGTAATGGCGGTTGTTAAAGCAGCGTCGCTTCACAAAACTTGGAGTCGACCGTTGGTGAGAATTTCGGGCAGTTGGTCGAAACAGGGAGAGTCAGCATTGCTTTGTACTTGGGAGGTTCGTGTCTCACGAATCTGGTTCAGTTATTTAAAGATGTAGCCAAAATGGTTGATGGGGGCAGAACTGGAGATGTTGAATACATGGACTTCAGCAAAGCATTCGACAATGTTCCACATGGTAGGCTGCACTGGAAGGTTAGATCACATGGGATCCAAGGAAGGATAGCTGAATGGATAGAAAATTGGCTTCATGGAAGGAAGCAGAGGGTGATGGTGAAAGGTTGCTTCTCGGACTGGAGGCCTGTAACTAGTCGTGTACCTCGGGGTTCGGTGCTCGACCCATTGCAGATTGAATTCTATCTCAATCATTTGGATGAGAACGTACAGGGCACAATTAGCAAGTTTGCGGATGATACAAAAGTGGATGGAATTGTAGATAGTGAAGATGGATGTGAAAAATTGCAGCAGGGTCTTGATCGGTTGGTCAAGTGGACTGAGGAATGGTCGAGGAAATTTAATACACAGTAATTCCAAATTTGAGGAAGGATATTCTTGCTATTGAGGGCGTGCAGCGTAGGTTTACTAGGTTAATTCCTGGAATGGCGGGACTGTCGTATGTTGAAAGACTGGAGCGACTAGGCTTGTATACACTGGAATTTAGAAAGATGAGAGCGGATCTTATCGAAACATATAACATTATTAAGGGGTTGGACACGTTAGAGGCAGGAAACATGTTCCCAATGTTGGGGAAGTCCACAACCAGGGGCCACAGTTTAAGAATAAGGGGCAGGCCATTTAGAACGGAGACGAGGAAAAACTTTTTCAGTCAGAGAGTTGTAAATCTGTGGAATTCACTGCCTCAGAAGGCAGTGGAGGCCAATTCTCTGAATTCATTCAAGAAAGATCTAGATAGAGCTCTTAAGGATAGCGGAGTCAGGGGATATGGGGAGAAGGCAGGAACGGGGTAATTATTGAGAATGATCAGCAGTGATCACATTAAATGGTGGTACTGGCTCGAAGGGCCGAATGGCCTACTCCTGCACCTATTGTCTATTGTCTATTGTCTATTGTAATGCGAGCTGTTGCATTTTGGAACGTCTAACATGGGCAGGACCTACACAGTGAATGGTCGGGCTCTGGTGAGTGTTGTAGAGCAGAGGGATCTGGGAGTGCAGGTACACAATTCCTTGAAGGTGATGGCATGGTTAAAAAGGTTTTGACACATTGGGCTTCGTCTGTCAGAGCATTCAAGTTCACGTTTAAAACACTTTATTTGTCACTGTGGGGCAATTTACAAAGGTGTGTAGAGTAGTACAAAACTATTGGGGGGTGAGCAAGGTGAGCGGCGGAGCAGGGGGGGGTTGGGAGTTGAGGAGCTGAACAGCCTTGGGGACAAGGTTGCCCTTCTCCTTTGTGTCCTACAGGCTGGGCAGTGAAGCTGGCGTCCTGAGGGGAGCCACTCAAACGCAGAGAACTCGAAGCGTGAGGGGCCCTGTAAAATCCTGCCAGCTGACCTTAGCATCCGAGACCCGACCTTTGTTTCTGGGCCGTGTCTCCGTTCCCGCTGCGGCCTACCATCGGTCATGCACATGGAGCTGGCTGCGACCACCTGGGCTCTGGTTCGCAGAGCCCGCGGCCCGGACTCACCACCTGCGGCGCTGGCTGCCTTCGGACGCTGCGGGAGCGGCTGCGACTCGTCTCCGGAGGCTTCGGCGCGGGCCGCATGGACGTCGGAAGCCCGCAGGCCCCTGGGTTGGGGCAGACACAGGGGGCACCGGCAGCGGCAGCGACTTCGCCCGCCCTGAATCGCGGGGCTTGGGTCGGCCCGCCGCGGAACTTTCACCGCCCGGCGCGGCGCTTCAATGTCGGGAGCCCCAACCGCCCCGACGTGGCAACTCCAACAGCCTGACCGTGGGAGAAGACGGCAGGAGACATTCTGGCCTTCCATCACAATGAGGAGGTGACTGGAGGAGACTCACTGTGATGGATGCTTCTTTTGTTTGGTGTTGGTTTATGATTGTATGTGTTATTGCATATTTTTATTGCTTATTTTTATTGGTCTTATTGTTGAACTGCGGTTAATTTTTCATTTCACTGCACATTTATGTGTATGTGATAAACAAATTGACTATTGACTATCTGCTGGTCGCAGAGGGTGGAGACGGCTCCGACAGGGAGCCCAATAATTTTAGAACCGATTTTGGTCGTGCCCTGCAGGCAGTTTCTGCTCTGAAGACTGATGGGGTGGAACCAGCAGGTGAAGGAGAACGTGATGACGTTCTCATTGAAGGAGTAGTAAAACGTTATGAGGATGTCCTTGCTGACCCCAATGGAGTTGAGCTTCCTCAGGAGATACTGCCGCTGCTGGCATTTCCTGAGGATGCCCTCTGTGTTGAAGGCAAATGTCAGCAGGTTGGCGAAGACTGTGCCCAGGTACTTGTATTCCTCAACAATCTCCACAGGCTTCCCGTGGATAGTGGTGATGACTGCCGCAGCCAGTTCCCTCTGCCTGTTGGAGAGGGTCACCACCATCTCCTTGGTCTTGATCTAGGGGCCACAGTTTAAGAATAAGGGGTCGGCCATTTAGAACGGAGATGAGGAAGAACTTTTTTCACTCAGAGAGTTGAGAAGCTGTGGAATTCTTTGCCTCAGAAGGCAGGGGAGGCCAATTCTCTGGATGCTTTCAAGAGTGAGTTCGATAGAGCTCTTAAGAATAGCGGAGTCAGGGGGTAAGGGGAGAAGGCAGGAACGGGGTACTGATTGTGAACGATCAGCCATGATCACGGTGAATGGCGGTGCTGGCTCGAAGGGCCGAATGGCCTCCTCCTGCACCTATTGTCTATTGCCTGTTGTCCAGTGTTTGCATTTACTTCAAGACGGGAGTGGTCGCACCACTCCATGAACTCATGAAGAGCTGAGCTGTGGTGCTGTGAGATGCCTGAGAGCTGAGATAGTAGAACTGTGCCATCAGCATACTTGACCAAATGACCGCTTGGCCGGGTGGACCTGCAGTCATCAGTGTTCAGAAGGAAGAGCAGGGGTGGGAGGACACAGCCCTGCGGGGAGCCAGTTGATATGCGCAGGAGGTTAGAGAAGGTGTTATTGACCAGCACTCTCTGTGGCCTGTTGGTGAGAAAGTCCATTATCCACCGGTCATCCAGGTGGAGATGGGTGGTGAGTTTCTCTGCAAGAATGTGTGGTTGCCGGGTGTTGAATGCAGAGGAGAAGTCTGCATACAGGAGTCTGCCTGTGGTGTTGGGCAGTTTCACATGTTTATGTAAGGTGTCTATAATGAATGCTTTAGTGTAGAAGTTGGGAGGTCATGTTGCAGGTATAAAAGACGTTGATGAGGCCACATTTAAATATTGTGTTCAGTTCTGAGCACCGTTACAAGAAAGATGTTGTCAAGTTGGAAAGTGTACAGAGAGGCTTTACGGGGATGTTGACTAGACTAGAGGGCGTGAGCTACAGGGATAGGTTGAGCAGGCTGGGACTCTATTCCATGGAGCGCAGGAGGATGAGGGATGATCTTACAGAGGTGTGTTAATTCAACAACCAGAGGACATAGGTTTAAGGTGAAGTGGGAAAGATTTAATAGGAACCTGAGGGGTAAGTTCTTCACAGAAAGAGTGGTGGGTGTATGGAACGAGCTGCCGGAGGAGGTAGTTGAGGCAGGGGCTATTGCAGTGTTTAAGAAGCAATTGGACAAGTACATGGATACGACAGGTTTAGAGAGATATGGGCTAAACGCAGGCAGGTGGTAGGAGTGTAGATGGGGTATGTTGGTCGGTGTGGGTAACTTGGGACAAAGGGCCTGTTTCCACATTTTATGACTCCGTGACTCCTACACATGTGACAACTAGCATCATGCTCTCTTGGGCCTTAGCACTGCCCACATGCCACGTGGTGCCTGAAGCTTGGCAAATGAGGGAGCCTGCAAAGGATCTGGCAGAACATTATGTTTTCTTTCCACGTAAGAAATTATCTGAGGACAATATACCCTTTACTGTATTTGACTTTGCCAACTTCAAATGTTCCAGTAGAACTGACAAAACTGTTGCCGATGTGATCTGTTGATGTGTTTGATGTTGTGAGGGGGCTAGTACTACAGCATTGTAAAATTGATTGCCAGAGAAAGCATTTGATTGTGATGCATCACGGCGTGATTTGGGAACAGTTCCATCCACGATGGCAAGAAATTGCAGAGAATTGTGGACGCAGCCCAAACCATCACACAAACTAACCTCCCTTCCATTGACGCTGTCTACACCTCACGCTGCCTCGGCAAGGCCAGCAGCCCAGACCATCACACAAACCAACCTCCCTTCCATTGACTCCATGTACATCTCACGCTGCCTCGGCAAGGCCAGCAGCATAATCATGGACCAGTATCAACCCTGTCACTCCCTCTTCTCCCCTCTCCCATCAGGCAAAGGTGTAGAAGTGTGAAAACACACACCTCCAAATTCAGGGACAGTTTCTTCCCAGCTGTTATCAGGCAACTGAACCATCCTATCACCAACTTGAGAGCAGTCCTGAACTACTATCTACCTCATTGGACACTCTCGGACTATCTTTGATCGGACTTTACTGGCTTTATCTGCCGTAAACGTTATTCATGTTATTCCTTCTGCAGTTGTATAGGGCCCTAATGAGACCGTACCTGGAGTACTGTGTGCAGTTTTGGTCTCCAAATTTGAGGAAGGATATTCTTGCTATTGAGGGTGTGCAGCTTAGGTTTACTAGGTTAATTCCCGGAATGGCGGGACTATCGTATGTTGAAAGACTGGAGCGACTAGGCTTGTATATACTGGAATTTAGAAGGATGAAAGGGTATCTTATCGAAACGTATAAGATCATTAAGGGGTTGGACACGTTAGTGGCAGGAAACATGTTCCCAATGTTGGGGGAGTCCAGAACCAGGGGCCACAGTTTAAGAATACGGGGTGTGCCATTTAGAACGGAGATGAGGAAAAACGTTTTCAGTCAGAGAGTTGTAAATCTGTGGAATTCACTGCCTCGGAAGGCAGTGGAGGCCAATCATCTCTCTTGAAAACATCCACTGCCTTCTGTGGCAGAGAATTCCACAGATTCACAGCTCTCTGGGTGAAAAGGTTTTTCCCTCAGCTCAGTCCTAAATGGCCGACCCCTTATTATTAAACTGTGTAACCCCTGGTTCTGGACTCCCCCAGCATGGGGAACATTTTTCCCGCATCTAGCCCGTCCAATCCTTTAAGAATTCAAAATGTTTCCATCACATCCCCTCTCAACTTTCTAAATTCCAGTGAATACAAGCCCAGTCGACCCATTCTTTCATCCTATGTCATTCCTGCCATCCCGAGAATTGACGTGGTGAACCTACGCTGCACTACCTCAATTCACTTCAAATCCTTTAGTTTGGTTAAGTTGAGAGTGCCAGCCTGGAAACAGGGCCCATCAGCCTACTGAGTCCAGCGATCGTCCCGCACAACAACACTATCTTACACACACACACACACACACACACACACACACACACACACACACACACACACACACACACACACACACACACACACACACACACACACACACACACACACACACACACACACACACACACACACACACACACACACACACACACACACACACACACACACACACTCACACAAGGGACAATTTACAATGTTACCGAAGACAATTAGCCTACAAAACTGCACGTCTATGGAGTGTGGGAGGAAACCGGAGCACCCGGATAAAACCCACGCAGGTCATGGGGAGAATGTACAAACTCCGTACAGACAAACGTAGTCAGGATCGAACCCCGGGTCCCTAGCGCTGCACAGCAGCAACTCTACCGCTGCGCCACCCTACTGTAACTGCATTAGTACTGTCTTTTCAAAAAAATTACTTAGAGGTGCAGCGTGGAAACAGGCCCTTCGGTCCACTGAGTACACGTTGACTTGCGTGCTACAAGTACACTCTCTCTAGGCGGCACGGTGGCGCAGCGGTAGAGTTGCTGCCTTACAGCGAATGCAGCGCCGGAGACTCAGGTTCGATCCCGACTACAGGCGCCGTCTGTACGGAGTTTGCACGTTCTCCCCGTGACCTGCGTGGCTTTTCTCTGAGATCTTCGGTTTCCTCCCACACTCCAAAGACGTACAGGTATGTAGGTTAATTGGCTGGGCAAATGTAAAAATTGTTCCAATTTGGGTATAGGATAGTGTTAGTGTGCGGGGATCGCTGGGCGGCGCGGACCCGGTGGGCCGAAGGGCCTGTTTCCGCACTGTATCTCTAAATCTTTTTTTTTTTAAATCTACACCAGTAAACTATACTACCTACAAACCTATCCTATTTGCCACTGCACCACTGAAGCGACTTTCTACGTTATACGGGAATAAGTAACAGCCTTGTCTATGTTCCGTTCTACTACTTTGCAACCATCTATTGTCAATATAACCCTGGGAAAATATTCCAAACAATACCTGGTGGAACAGGTCACCGATTGGAAAGGTCACCTTATCTGATAAACGGCAATTACAAAGGCCCCTATTTAAGTAAATGATAAAATGCTGAAAATGCTGGATAAGGCATGATGGCAAAACGTTTGCCAGAGGTTAACGCGTTCCAGCTCACAGTGTAGGAGGAGGAGGAGAAGGAGGAGCAGGTCGTGTACCCAAAGACTTGTCCCACCCACCCTAGTCCGTGTTTCTTTCCCTGCTTCCATTGCAAGAATGGTACAGAGTTTGAAAGCCCGCACCACCAGACTCAGGAACAGCTTCTTCCCCTCTTATCAGATTTTAAATGGTCCTTCCATAAGCTAGGGTACTGTCCGATTCACCTCTACCCCATTGCGGACATTGGACTTCATCTATCGTCTTTCCTTAAGCTAGGCTGTTGTCCGATTCACTTCTACCCCATTGTGGACAATGGACTCTGTCTAAATGATGTGCTGCAATGCTGAGAGCTATATTCTGCAGTCTGTATCTTCCCCTTCGCTCTACGTATTGTACTTGAGTTTGACAAGATTGTATTTGCAGTAGGTATCACAAAATGCTGGAGTAACTCAGCAGGTCAGGCAGCATCTAGGAGAAAGGGAATGGATGACCTAGATGGAGCTCTTAAGGATAGCGGAGTCAGGGGGTATGGGGAGAAGGCAGGAACGGGATACTGATTGAGAATGATCAGCCATAATCACATTGAATGGCGGTGCTGGTTCGAAGGGCCAAATGGCCTCCTCCTGCACCCATTGTCTATTGTCTATTGTTACGGTTTCGGGTCGAGACCCTTCTTCAGACTGATGTCAGGGGGCGGGACAAAAGAAGGATATAGGTGGAGACAGGAAGGCTAGTGGGAGAACTGGGAAGGGGAGGGGAAGAGAGGGACAGAGGAACTATCTAAAGTTGGAGAAGTCAATGTTCATACCGCTGGGCTGTAAGCTGCCCAAGCGAAATATGAGGTGCTGTTCCTCCAATTTGCGATGGGCCTCACTATGGCACTGGAGGGGACCCATGACAGAAAGGTCAGACAGGGAGTGGGAGGGGGTGTTGAAGTGCTTAGCCACCGGGAGATCAGGTTGGTTAAGGCGAACTGAGCGAAGGTGTTGAGTGAAACGATCACCGAGCCTGCGTTTGGTCTCACCGATGTAGAGAAGTTGACATCTGGCATTGTAGATTGGAGGGCAGGTGGAATCACAGAGGGGGAGCAGCGAAAGAGCTGTTGTAGAGTAGGAGGGCAGGAGAAATCACAGAGAGTGTCGTAGAATAGAGTGTCGTATTGTATTTATAGTAGCATAGTTTAGTGTATTGTTACGTGCACCGAGGAACATTGGAAAACAAAATTCTTGTGTGTTATCCAGCTTCTGCCCGTCTGTTATTTTGGCTTCTGAACGGTCCTTCCATAAGCTACTGTTCGATTCACCACCACTCCATTGCTGACATTGGTTTTTGTCAATGGAACTGGTGTGCTACCATACAGGGAACTGCTTGATTAGTTTAGTTTAGTTTAGTTTAGTTTAGTTTAGTTTAGTTTAGTTTAGTTTAGTTTAGTTTAGTTTAGTTTAGTTTAGTTTAGTTTAGTTTAGTTTAGTTTAGTTTAGTTTAGTTTAGTTTAGTTTAGTTTAGTTTAGTTTCCTATCCTATTAAATCTTCTCCCCTTCACCTTCAACCTATGTCATCAGGTCCTCGATTAAACTAGTCTGGGCAAGGGACCCTGTACATCTACCCGATCTATTCCTCTCGTGATTTTATCCCATCGTGGTGGCTATCCCTCGAGGTCGAGGATGATGGACTACGTTCTGATGTCAGAACGAAGACGCCTGTGTGTGTGTTTGTTTAATGTTGGAGTACTTGATGTTGCACTCCAAGAAGTACACGGTCCTTCACAACTCAATCAACTCATTCCAATGGCAAGGGAACCAAGACGATCGGAGCTGATAGATCTGTTGCGGCCTTCATCTGCCTTCACAGCCGTTGAGTTCAAGATAGCTGTCCGCTTGGTCCGCCGTTGAGGTCTTATAGGTGGATCGTTGTTAGCCTTGACCCTCATCATCGACCTTACCGCCATGGGTGGCCCTACCAGAAGCTAGTGCTTCCGACGGCATTTTACCCCCCTCTACAAGATCATCCCTCGCCCTCCTGCGTTCCGGGCAATAGAGTCCCAGCCTGCTAAACATCTCCTGAAAACTCAGACCCTCCAGTCCTGGCAACATCCTCGTAGAAATGCCGCCTGTCCCAATGAGTTACTCCAGCATTTTGTGTCTGTTATTCTAATTCCTGTTCGTGTTGTCAGGTTGGCTTGGGATACCGATTAAGATCTTTGAATTGGGAGAAAATAACTGCAGATGCTGGTACAAATGGAAGGTATTTATTCACAAAGTGCTGGTGTAACTCAGCGGGTCAGGCAACATCTCAGGGTCTCGACCCAAAACGTCACCCGTTCCTTCTCTCCAGAGATGCTGCCTGACCCGCTGAGTTACTCCAGCACTTTGTGAATAAAGATCTTTGAATTGGGAGATGCAGAGAAGGTAAGCACTCAGGGTGTGATTGCATGAACCTTGGTGGCACCCATGCAATGATCAATCGTGGATCTGGGAGATAGAATACAGGACCATGAATCAAGTGGGCAGCATTTCATTATTTCCCCAGCTGCCAGCATTACCCACCTCGACTGTCACACTTCCACGGTGACTCAGGTTCGATCCTGACTACGGGCGCCGTCTGTACGGAGTTTGTACGTTCTCCCCGTGACCTGCGTGGGTTTTCTCCGAGATCTTCGGTTTCCTCCCACACTCCAAAGACGTACAGGTTTGTACGTTAATTTGGCTTGGTAAATGTTTCTTTTTAAATTGTCCCTAGTGGGTGTAGGATAGTGTTAGTGTGCGGGGATCGCTGGTCGGCGCGGACCCGGTGGGCCGAAGGGCCTGTTTCCGCGCTGTATCTCTAAACGCCCACAGCCACATCGCCCTCTAGAGGCCAGACTTGGCAAGCCCTGAAGACCTTACAGGAGGGGAAATCCTGCTTGACTAATCTTCTGGAATTTTTTGAGGATGTGACTAGTAAAATAGATGAAGTAGAGCCAGCCAGTGGATGTGGTATATCTGGACTTTCAGAAAGCCTTTGATAAGGTCCCACACAGGAGATTAGTGGACAAAATTAAAGCACATGGTATTGGGCGTAGGGTATTGTTATGGTTGGCAGAATTGGTTTGCAGACAGATTTAGATTTTTTTTAGATTTAGAGATACAGCGCGGAAACAGGCCCGCCGCCAAGCGATCCCCGCACATTAACACTATCCTACACACACTAGGGACAATTTTTACATTTTACCCAGCCAATTAACCTACATATCTGTACGTCTTTGGAGTGTGGGTGGAAACCGAAGATCTCGGAGAAAACCCACGCAGGTCACGGGGAGAACGTACAAACTCCTTACAGACGGCGCCCGTAGTCAGGATCCAACCTGAGTCTCCGGCGCTGCATTCGCTTTGAGGCAGCAAATCTACCACTGCGCCACCGTGCAGGAAACAAAGAGTAGGAATAAAAGGGTCCCTGTCAGAATTTGCAGATGACACAAAGCTCGGCAGCAGTGCAAACTGCGAAGAGGATGCCAGGAGGTTGCAGGGTGACTTGGACAGGTTGAGTGAGTGGGCAGATGCATGGCAGATGCAGTATAATGTAGATAAATGTGAGGTTATCCACTTTGGCGGCAAGAACAAGGAGGCAGATTATTATCTCAATTGTGTTAGGTTATGAAAAAGGGAAGCGCAACGTGACCTGGGTGTCCATGTACACCAGTCACTGAAAGTAAACATGCAGCGAAGAAAGCTCATGGCATGTTGGCCTTCAAAACAAGAGAATTTGAGTGTTGGTGTAAAGAGGTCCTTCTGCAGTTGTACAGGGCCCTAGAGAGACAACATCTGGAGTATTGTGTGCAGTTTTGGTCTCCTAATTTGAGGAAGGACATCCTTGCTATTGAGGCAGTGCAGTTCATGAGGTTAATCCCCAGTATGGCGGGACTGTCATATGAGGAAAGATTGGAAAGACTGGGCTTGTATTCACTGGAATTTAGAAGGATGAGAGGGATCTTATAGAAACGTATAAAATTATAAAAGAATTGGACAAGCCAGATGCAGGAAAAATGTTCCCAATGTTGGGGGAGTCCAGAACCAGGGGCCACACAGTCTAATAATAAAGGGGAGGCCATTTAAAACTGAGATGAGAAGGAACTTTTTCACCCAGAGAGTTCTGAATTTGTGGAATTCTCTGCCGCAGAGGGCAGTAGAGGCCAATTCACTGGATGAATTTAAAAGAGAGTTAGATAGAGCTCTAGGGGCTAGTGGAATCAAGGGATATGGGAAGAAGGCGGGCACGGGTTACTGATTGTGGATGATCAGCCATGATCACAATGAATGGTGGCACTGGCTCGAAGGGCCAAATGGCCTCCTCCTGCACCTATGTTTCTATGTTTTTATGTTTCTATAACATCGCATTAAAATGGGGCCATGGAATCTGCATAGAGTTATGGTCACACAGTGTGGAAACAGGCCCTTCAGCTCAACTTGCCCACACTGACAAACGTGTCCCATCTATACTAACCCTGCGTTTGACCCATATCCCTCAGAGCCTGCCCTATCCAAGTTCCTGTCTATCAGTTTAGTTCAGTTTAGTTTATTGTCACGTGTACCTAGGTACAGTGGAAAACTTTTGTTGCATGCTGACTAGTCAGAGGAGAGGCAATACATGATTGCAAGCGATCTATTTACAGTGTATAGATACATGAAAAGGCAATAACGTTTAGTACAAGGTAAAGCCAGCAAAGTCTGATCAAGGATAGTCCGCGGGTCATCAAAGAGGTAGATAGTAGTTCAGTACTGCTCTCTGGTTGTGGTAGGATAATTCAGATGCCCAATAACAACTGGGAAGAAACTGTCCCTGAATCTGGAGGCAGACACAAAATGCTGGAGTAACTCAGCGGGTCAGGCAGCATCTCAGGAGAGAAGGAATGGGTGACGTTTCGGGTCGAGACCCCTCTTCAGACTGACGTCAGTGGAGGGGGCGGGACAAAGGTAGGATGTAGATGGAGACAGGAAGACTAGTGGGAGAACTGGGAAGGGGGAGGGGAAAGAGAGGGACAGAGAAACTATCTGATGTTAGAGAAGTCAATGTTCATACCACTGGGGTGTAAACTGCCCAAGCGCAATATGAGGTGCTGTTCCTCCAATTTGCGCTGGGCCACTCTATGACAATGGAGGAGCCCCATGACAGAAAGGTCAGACTGGGAGTGGGAGGGGGAGTTGAAGTGCTCAGCCACCGGGAGATCAGGTTGGTTAAGGCAGACTGAGCGACCGTTGAGCCTGCGTTTGGTCTCAAGAAGTTGACATCTGGAACAGCGGATACAATAGATGAGGCTGGAGGACGTGCAGGTGAACCTCTGCCTCACCTGGAAAGACCGTTTGGGTCCTTGGATGGCGTCGAGGGGGGAGGTAAATGGACAAGTGTTGCATCTCCTGCGGTTGCAGGGGAAAGTGCCTGGGGAGGGGGAATGGTTTGGGTAGGAAGGGACGAGTGGACCAGGGAGTTACGGAGGTGTGCGTTATCACAATTTTATACTTTTTGCCCGATGCGAGAGGGGAGAAGAGGGAATAGCCAATGTGGAACTCATCCTTGATTATGCTGCTTCTAATTGCTTAATTGTCTAATTGCTTCTTAAACGTTGTGATAGTCCCCGCCTTAACTACCTCCTCCAGCAGCTCGTTTCCTACATCCGCCACCATCCTCGTGTGAAAACGTTACTCCTCAGACTCCTATAATAATTCTTTCCCCCTTCACCTTAAACATATGCCCTCTGGTTCTCGTCTCCCCCACTCTGGGCAAGAAACTCTTTGTGTCAACCCGACCCATTTCTAACATGATTTGATACACCACAACAGATCACCCCTCCTCCTCCTGCGCTCCAGGGAATGGAGTCCCAGCCTACTCAACCTCCCCTATCGCTCAGACCCTCGAGGCCTGGGCACATCCTTGTAATTCTTCTCTGCACCCTCTCCAACTTACCAACATCATCTTTCCTACAACATGGGAAAAGAGAGATATAGACGATGAAGTAGAGAGATAAAGAACAACCAGTGAAAGAGATGCTAAAAAGTAACAATGATGAAGGAAACAGGCCATTGATAGCTGTTTGTTGGGTGCGAACGAGAAGCTGGTGCGACTTCGGTGGGGGAGGGATAGAGAGAGAGGGAATGCCGGGGCTACCTGAAGGTGGAGAAATCAATGTTCATACCCCATGGCTGTAAGCTGCCCAAGCGAAATATTAGATGCTGTTCCTCCAATTGGGACTGCAGATGCTGGCTTACACCAAAGATAGACACAAAATGCTGCAATAACTCAGCGGGACAGGCAGCATCTCTGGAGAGAAGAATCGGGTGACATTTCGGGTCGGCAGAAGGGCCTCGACCCGAAACGTCACCCGTTCCTCTCCAGAGATGCTGCCTGTCCCGCTGAGTTACTCCAGCATTTTGTGTCTTATCTTTTTTTAGAGTAGACAATAGACAATAGATAATAGACAACAGGTGCACGAGTAGGCCATTCGGCCCTTCGAGCCAGCACCGCCATTCAATTGATCATGGCTGATCATCCACTATCAGTACCCCATTCCTTCCCTCTCCCCATACCCCTGGACTCCGGTATCATTAAGAGCTCTATCTAACTCTCTCTTGACAGCATTCAGAGAATTGGCCTCCACTGCCTTCTGAGGCAGATTCACAACTCTCTGAGTGAAAAGGTTTTTCCTTATCTCCGTTCTAAATAATAGCCGAGTTCCTTGGAGTACTGTTTTTGCTGTGATTTTGTACCTGTAAATAAACTTCCTTTTGTGAACAAATAAAATGGCAAGAAACCCTCCCAATCTGAAGAAGAGTCCTGATCCAAAACGTGACCTGCACACGTTCTCCAAGATTGCTGCCTGACCCCTCTGAGTTACTCCAGCACTTTGCCTTTTTTTTTGTAAATCAGCACCTGCAGTTACTCACTTCCATCCTCCAGAACGTAGAATATAACAACAGGAAGGTTATAGGGTGGTTCTGCTGACGCTGGAGTGGTTTAATTTCGTTTTTTTCTAGTTTATAGGTACAACGCGGAAACGGGCCCTTCGGCCCACCGAGTGCAGGCCGACCATTCATCCCCACACACTTACACCATCTTACACACACTCAGGACAATTTTGCATTAGTGCCAAGCCAATTAACCTACAAACCTGTACGTCTTTGGAGTGTGGAAGGAAACCGGAGCACCCGGAGAAAAACCCACGCAGGTCACGGGGAGAACGTACAAACTCCGCACAGACAGCACCCGTAGTCAGAATCAAACCCGGGTCTCTGGCGCTGTCGGGCACTAGCTCGAACGCTGCGCCACCTTGCCACCCTGTACTCTGTATTGTTCCGGTTGCTCTAACAACATTTAAAAGACATTTGGACAGGTATGTGGATATGAATGGTTATAGAGGGATATGGGCCAAAAACAGCCAAATGGGACTTGCTTCGACGGGTTGGGCCGAAGGGCCTGTTTCCGTGCTGTATGCTTCTATGACTCCAGTCTAGAGGATGTTGGGAAACTGGAGTGTGGTACTCTCACAACTTTTAAAGATCAAGACCAGCACTTGAACTGCTAAGATGTAGAAGTCATGGACCAAATCCAGGAGTGCTAGAGTTACACATCGTGGGAAAAGGCCCTTCAACCCAGCTTGCCCATGCCGACCAACATACGACCACCTGCCCACGTTTGTCCCATAACCTTCCAAACCTATCCTATCCACGTACATGTTAGACAGAGCTCTAGGGGCTAGTGGAATTAAGGGATATGGGGAGAAGGCAGGCACGGGTTACTGATTGTGGACGATCAGCCATGATCACAATGAATGGGGGTGCTGGCTCGAAGGGTCAAATGGCCTCCTCCTGCACTTATTTTCTATGTTTCTATATTCCTTTGCACCTGTCCAAATATCTCTTAAATGCTATGAGGTCACTGCCTCAACTATCTCCTCCGGCAGCTCATTCCATACACCCACCACTCTTTGGGTAAAAAAGTCAAAACATCGGAACCCAAAATGGCGGCGCTGCCCAAGCAGCTGCGGCTTACCTGCGGTCCGTTTGTCTCTGTGTTTTGTTGGGGGTTTTTGTCTTAATTGTAGTTGTGATGTCGTGTTTTTGTGTTTGTGTACTATGTGTGTATGTGGGGGGGAGGGGGGGGGACTGTAAAATTGTAATATGTGTCCCTTCCGAACGGAGATTCGACCTTTGTTTTCTGGGTCGGATCTCCGTTCCTGCTGCGGCCTACCATCGGCCCAACTCCTGGAGCTGGCGGCCTCCAGGGCTCCGGTTCGCAGAGCCCGCGGACCGGACTCACCATCAGCGGAGCCGGCCGTCCTCGGAGGCTGCGGGAGCGGCTGCGACTCGCCATAGGCTCCGGCCGCGTGGATGCCGACATCGGAAGCTCCGGCAGCGGCAGCGTGTTCGCCCGCCCCGGGTCGCGAGGCTTGGGTCGGCCCGCCGCGGACATTTCACCGTCCGGCGCAGCCTGAAAAAGGCCGCGGGATTTTTTTCTGCTTGACGGGGGCTTCAATGTCGGGAGCCACGACCGCCCAGACGTGCAGCAACAGCGGCAGCGACAGCGTGTTCGCCCGTCCAGGATCGCGGGGCTGGGGTCGGCCCGCTGCGGACCTTCCACCGTCCGACGCGGCCTGGAACGTGGCAACGACACCAGCCTGACCGCGGGAGAAGACGGCAGGGGAAGGGAAAAGACATTCTGGCCTTCCATCACAGTGAGGAGGGGACTGGAGGAGACTCACTGTGATGGATGTTTCTTTTTTTTTGTGCGTTGGGTGGGGTTGTGTAATTTGTTTGTTTTATTGCTTTCATTATTGGACTGTGGGTGACTAAATTTCGTCCAAAAGGATGACAAATAAAGATATCTTGAATCTTGAATCTTGAATCTTGAAATAAATATTTCTGAAGAAGGTCTGAAGAAGGGACCCGACCTGATATGTCACCTATCCATGTTCTCCAGAAATGCTACCTGACCCGCTGAGTTACTCTGGTCTGAAGAACAGACTCAACACAGAACGTCACATATCCATGTTCTCCAGAGATGCTGCCTGACCCGCTGAGTTACTCCAGCACTTTGTCCTTTTTTATGAATAATTCTCACTTGTATTTACTGTGGAAAGTCCAAGCCTGCAGTGGATTTATGAATGAGAAATGCTGCTTGACTAATCTTCTGGAACCTTTTGAGGATGTGACAAGCAAAATGGATGGAGAGCCAGTGGATGTAGTGTATCTAGACTTTTAGAAAGCCTTAGATAAGGTACCACATTGTGTTGGTGAGCAAAATTAGAGCACATGCTATTGGGGGTCGGGTATTGACATGGATAGATAATTATAAGAAAATAACTGCAGATGCTGGTACAAATCGATTTATTCACAAAATGCTGGAGTAACTCAGCAGGTCAGGCAGCATCTCGGGAGAGAAGGAATGGGTGACGTTTCGGTCGAGACCCTTCTTCAGACTGATGTCGGGGGTGGGACAAAGGAAGGATATAGGTGGAGACAGGAAGATAGAGGGAGATCTGAGAAGGAGGATGGGAAGGGAGGGACAGAGGAGCTATCTGAAGTTGGAGAAGTCGACGTTCATACCACCGGGCTGCAAACTGCCCAGGCGAAATATGAGGTGCTGCTCCTCCAATTTCCGGCGGGCCTCACTATGGCACTGGAGGAGGCCCATGACAGAGAGGTCAGACTGGGAATGGGAGGGGGAGTTAAAGTGCTGGGCCACCGGGAGATCAGTTGCGTTAATGCGGACCGAGCGCAGGTGTTCAGCGAAGCGATGGCCGAGCCTGCGCTTGGTTTCGCCGATATAAATAAGTTGACATCTAGAGCAGCGGATGCAATAGATGAGGTTGGAGGAGGTGCAGGTGAACCTCTGTCTCACCTGGAAAGACTGTTTGGGTCCTTTGATGGAGTTGAGGGGGGAGGTAAAGGGACAGGTGTTGCATCTCGTGCGGTTGCAAGGGCAAGTACCCGGGGTTGGGGTGGTTTGGGTAGGAAGGGACGAGTGGACCAGGGAGTTACGGAGGGAACGGTCTCTGCGGAACGCAGAGAGCGGAGGGGATGGGAAGATATGGCCAGTGGTGGGGTCCCGTTGTAGGTGCGGAAATGTTGGTGGATGATATGTTGGATCCGCTGGCTGGTGGGGTGGAAGGTGAGAACGAGGGGGATCCTGTCCTTGTTGCGAGTGGGGGGAGGGGGGCAAGAGCGGACCTGCGGGATGTAGAAGAGACCCTAGTGAGAGCCTCATCTATAATGGAGGAGGGGAAGCCCCGTTTTCTGAAGAACGAGGACATCTCGGAAGCCCTAGTCTGAAACACCTCATCCCGGGCGCAGATGCGGCGTAGACGGGGGAATTGGGAGTAGGGGATAGACTTTTTGCAGGGGACCGGGTGGGAAGAAGTGTAGTCCAGATAGCTGTGCGAGTCGGTGGGTTTGTAGTAAATGTCCGTCACTAGTCTGTCTCCTGTGATGGAGATGGTGGAGATAAATAATTGGTCGGCAGACAGGAAGCAAATGTGGCATGGGGTGCCGCAAGGCTCAGTGCTGGGCCCGCAACTATTTACAATATCTATTAATGATTTGGATGATGGAATTAGAAGTAACACTTGCAAGTTTGCAGATGACACAAAGCTGGGTGGCAGTGTGAACTGCGAAGAGGATGTTAGGAGGTTGCAGGGTGACTTGGACAGGTCGAGTGAGTGGGCAGACAATAGACAATAGACAAAAGGTGCAGGACTAGGCCATTCGGCCCTTCGTGCCAGCACCGCCATTCAATGTGATCATGGCTCATCATTCTCAATCAGTACCCCGTTCCTGCCTTCTCCCCATACCCCCTGACTCCGCTATCCTTAAGAGCTCTATCTAGCTCTCTCTTGAATGCATTCAGAGAATTGGCCTCCACTGCCTTCTGAGGCAGAGAATTCCACAGATTCACAACTCTCTGACTGAAAACGTATTTCCTCATCTCAGTTCTAAATGGCCTACCCCTTATTCCGTAAACTGTGGCCCCTTGTTCTGGACTCCCCCAACATTGGGAACATGTTTCCTGCCTCTATCGTCTCCAATCCCTTAATAATCGTATGTTTCAATAAGATCCCCTCTCATCCTTCTAAATTCCAGTGTATACAAGCCTAGCCGCTCCAGTCTTTCAACATCCGACAGTCCCGCCATTCCGGGAATTAACCTGGTGAACCTACGCTGCAGATGCGTGGCAGATGCAGTATAATGAAGATAAATGTGAGGTTATCCACTTTGGCGGCAAAAATATGGAGGCAGATTATTATCTCAATGGTGTCAGATTAGGTAAAGGGGAAGTGCGACAAGACCTTGGTGTCCTTGTACACCAGTCACTGAAAGTAACCGTGCAGGTACAGCAGGCAGTGAAGAAAGCTAATGGCATGATGGCCTTCATAACGAGAGGATTTGTGTACAGGAGCAAGGAAGTCCTTCTGCAGTTGTATAGGGCCGTGGTGAGACCACATCGGGAGTATTGTGTGCAGTTTTGACCTCCTAATTTGAGGAAGGACATCCTTGCTATTGAGGCAGTGCAGCGTAGGTTCACGTTAATCATAATGGAGAGACTGTCATTATGAGGAAAGAAATAGTTGGAAAGATCCATGGATAGGACGGGTTTTGAGGGATATGGGCCAAGTGCAGGCAGGTGGGACTAGTGTAGCTGGGACATGTTGGCCGGCGTGTGCACGTTGGGCTGAAGGGGCATGTTTCCACGCTGCATCGCTCTATCGTGAGCTGTTTTGGGCCCCGTACGCGAGGAAGGATGTGCTGGCACTGGAGGGGGTTCAGGAGAGGTTCACGAGAATAATCCCATGGGATGATTGGATCGGCGCCAAGGGGGCGTCGGGAGAGGACCAGGCGCCGATAGGGGAGAGGGCAATGGTGGCGCCGACCGACGGACGAGGACTGTGCCACGTGGGGGTGAGGACGCTGCTGCCGAGGGAGGGAACGAAGGAAGAGGGGGGGGGGGCGCAGTGAGGGAGGGGGAAGAGCAACAGGTGAGACCGCACCTGGAGTATTGTGTACAGTTTTGGTCTCCTAATCTGAGGAAAGACATTCTAGCCTTACATGGAGTACAGAGAAGGTTCACCAGATTGATTTCTGGGATGGCAGGACTTTCATATGAAGAAAGAATGGATAGACTAGGCTTATACTCGCTGGAATTTAGGAGACTGAGGGGGGGTCTTATAGAAACATATACAATTCTTAAGGGGTTGGAGAGACTAGATGCGGGAAGATTGTTCCCGATGTTGGGGAAGTCCAGAACTAGGGGTCACAGCTTAAGGACAAGACCGAGATGAGAAAACATTTCTTCACACAGAGAGTGGTGAATCTGTGGAATTCTCTGCCACAGGAGGTAGTTGAGGCCAGTTCATTGGCTATATTTAAGAGGGAGTTAGATGTGGCCCTTGTGGCTAAAGGGATCAGGGGGTATGGAGAGAAGGCAGGTACAGGTTACAGAGCTGGATGATCAGCCATGATCACATTGAATGGCGGTGCAGGCTCGAAGGGCCGAATGGCCTACACCTGCACCTATTTTCTATGTTTCTATGTTTCTAAGTACCCGGCGTTGGGGGACCGTTGCGGGGGGTGGGGGGAAGCAAGTGGGAACTGGGGCGGGGGATTTGTAACTGTGTAAACCCCCTTCAAGTGTGACTATTTGCATACCTTGGCAAGGTGCGCAAGCAAACGATTTCACCGTGACTGGTCGCATGCGATTAAAAAAAAGTATGAATTCATTCACTCATTGATTGGGTTGAGTTGTGAGGAACTTTTGACAGCACTGGGCATGTACCCGTTTGAGTTCAGTTCAGTTTAGAACCGAAGGTCTTAAGGGATAGGAGTAGAAAATCTGCCTTTCGGCCCATCAAGTCTACCCTGCCATTCAATCATGGCTGATCTATCTCTCCCTCCGAACCCCGTTCTCCTGACATTTATCCATAGCCTCTGACGGCTGTCTAGTTTAGTTTAGTTCAGTTTCGGGGTGAGCTCTGAAACTCCGGAGATGGCGAGATCTGACAGTGTTTGTGCCGAACAAGAATGTCAAGTTAAACTGATTTCATTTGTCTTGACTTGTCCCACTTCTCTCTCTTCCCTGAACTTCCATGTGCTTAACTAAAAGCCTCCTAAACTCTTCATCGTATCGTATCGGCCTCCACCACCATCCCTGCCCATATATCCCCGACACACACTAATCTCTGTGTAAAAAGACTTGCCCCACAGACCTCCATCACACTTTCCCCCTCTCACCTTGTAGCTACGCCCTCTAGTGCTGGACATTTTCACCCTCGGAAATAAATTCTGACAGTCAAGTCAAGTTTATTTGTCACACACATATACAAGATGTGCAGTGAAATGAAAGTGGCAACGCCTACGGATGTGCTAAACTACCAAACAGAATAGAGAAAAAAAAATGTTAACACAAAAAATAAATTAATACAGTAAATTAAATGAGTCCCTGGTGATATGAGAGTTAACATTCCTGATGGCCTTTGTGAAGAAACTCCGTCTCGTCCTCTCTGTTTTCACAGCGTGACAGCGGAGGCATTTGCCTGACCGTAGCAGCTGGAACAGTCCGTTGCTGGGGTGGTAGGGGTCCCCCATAATGTTGCTGGCTCTGGATCTGCACCCTCTGATGCATAGGTCCTGCAGGGGGGTGAGTGTAGTTCCCATAGTGCGTTCAGCCAAACGCACTACTCTCCGCAGAGCCTTCCTGTCCTGGGCAGAGCTGTTCCCAAACCAGATTGTGATGTTTCCGGACTAGATGCTTTCTACAGCCCTAGAGTAGAAGCACTGAAGGATCCTCAAAGAGACTCTGAATTTCCTACCCTATCTATGCCCTGAAGATCTGTGAAGTACTTGGAAAATACGAATAGAACTGTGAATTACTTAACTGGAAGGGTATTCTCCACTATTGACTGATTCATTTCAGAATTGACAAGCAGGAGCTGGGGTTTTTTTTCGACACAGCACAGAAACAGGCCCTTCAGCCCACCGACTCTGCGCTAACCAGCGATCCTCGTACACTAACACTATCCTGCACACACTAGGGACAATTTACATTTGTGCCAAGCCGATTGAGCTACAAATCTGTACGACTTTGGAGTGTGGGACGAAACCGAAGATAGAGTCATAGAGAGATACAGGTGGAAACAGGTCCTTCAGCCCAACTTGCCCACACCGGCCAACATGTCCCAGTTACACTTGTCCCACCTGCCAGCATTTGGTCCATATCCCTCCAAACCTGTCCTATCCATGTACCTTCTAACTGCTTCTTAAATGTTGGGATAGTCTGCACTCTCAAGACCCTTTCATATCTGCCTCTACCACAGTGGTCAGAGGGTAGATATTCAGTGAAACGATCGCCCATTCTGCATGGACTACAGCCCCAGAGTACAAGCACAGAAGGATCCTCAGAGAGACTCTGAATTTCCTACCCTATCTATGCCCTGAAGATCCGTGAAGTATTTGGAAAATACGAAGAGAACTGAGAATTCTGATGTGGTCGCACAGCATGTGAACTCTACCTCAGTGACAATAATATATTGTGACAATAATTTAATATAATATACGTGACAATGATAAATCTGAACCTAAACCTTCTGCAGGTCCCAAAGCACACGTCGCCACTGCTACGGCCTCCAAATATATATTTGATTGCATTTGAATCTCAGTGGAGCCTTCATACTTGCTGAGTCACCAATTCCTAAATTGAATGAATGAATGAATGAATGAATGAATGAATGAATGAATGAATGAATGAATGAATGAATGAATGAATGAATGAATGAATGAATGAATGAGATTATAATAAGTTTATTACACAGCACACAAGTTGAAACACTATCAGTCTTATGCCGGTAAAAGAGACTGCAGATGCTGGAATCTGAGGCAAAAGATAAACTGTGATCTATCACGTTAAACCTTGCCTTTCCAAATACTGGGGTTGGCTGAATTACGGAAATTCAACTTTATGCACATATTCCCATACATGTTCAAACCATTGTTCAGGATAGTAATGACACGTTTCACAGTAGTTATTGATGATGGAATGCTAGTTTGCATTAGTTTAATTATGGGTTGTGTAAGGGCGGTTATTCAATTAAATAAAAGGGTTGGATCCATTATTTAAAGGGAGGCACAGTGACACAGTGTGTCGAGCTGGTGTCTCACAGAACCCAGAGACCCGGCTTTGATCCTGACTTTGGGTGCTAACTGTGTGGAGTTTGCCTCCAACGATATATTTTAATCCATCTATATAATAAAACTCTCATTTGTTTGTTTGTTTGTTCCTGGACTACAGCCAAAACGGTACACGATAGCGCGACAATTTTCGGCCCACCTTACTCACCGTCGTCCCTTTGGTGCTAATGGAAGACGTTCCACAGATTCACAACTCTCTGACTAAAAAAGTTTTTCCTCATCTCAGTGCTAAACCCCTATTCTTAAACTGTGGCCCCTTGTTCTGGACTCCCCCAAAATTGGGAACATGTTTCCTGCCTCTAACGTGTCCAACCCCTTAATAATCTTGTACGTTTCGATAAGATCTCCTCTCATCCTTCTAAATTCCAGTGTATACAAGCCTAGTCGCTCCAGTCTTTCAACATATGACAGTCCCGCCATTCCGGGAATTAACCTAGTAAACCTACGCTGCACGCCCTCAATAGCAAGAATATCCTTCCTCAAATTTGGAGACCAAAGCTGCACACAGTACTCCAGGTGAGGTCTCATTAGGGCCCTGTACAACTGCAGAAGGACCTCTTTGCTCCTATATCAACTCCTCTTGTTACGAAGGCCAACATTCCATTGGCTTTCTTCACTGCCTGCTGTACCTGCATGCTTCCTTTCAGTGACTGATGCACTAGGACACCCAGATCACGTTGTACGTCCCCTGTTCCTAACTTGACACCATTCAGATAATACTCTGCCTTCCTATTCTTACCACCAAAGTGGATAACCTCACACTTATCCACATTAAACTGCATCTGCCATGCATCCGCACACTCACACAACCTGTCCAAGTCACCCTGCAACCTCATAGCACCTTCCTCACAGTTCACACTACCACCCAGCTTTGTATCATCTGTCGCCCCGGCCTCAACTACACCCTCCGGTATAATGGTGAAGACCGGATAGAGTGGATGTGGAGAGGATGTTTCCATTAGTGAGAGAGTCTGGGACCAGAGGCCACAGCCTCACAATAGAAAGGAAATGAGGAGGAATTTCTACAATCAGTTGGTGGTGAATCTGCGGAATTCATAGCCACAGAAGGCTGTGGAGGCCACAAGTCAATGGATATCTCGAAGGCAGAGATGGATAGATTCTTGATTAGTACGGGTGTCAGGGGTTACAGGGTGAAGGCAGGAGAATGGGGTTGAGAGGGAAAGATAGATCAGCCACGATTGAATGGCGGGGTAGTCTTGATGGACCGAATGGCCTGCTTCCTCTCCTATGATTTATGAGCTTATTAACTTAAGAAGACGTGCGGGTTTGTAGGATAATTGACTTCTGCAAAATTGCAAGGTTCTGATGGCGGGGAGATGGAGAGAAGAGGCAGGACCGAGGGGAGGGTGTGCTGGTTCCGCGGCGTAATGGTGAGAACTCTGGACTCTGAATCCAGCGATCCGAGCCCGAATCTCCGTGGAGCCTTAATACTTGCTGAGTCAGCACTTCGTAAATTGACAGCACGCAAGTTGAAACACTATCAGTCTTATGCTGGCAAAAGAGACTGCAAATGCTGGAATCTGGAGCACAAAATAAACTGCTATCAATCACATTAAACCTTGCCTTTCCAAATACTGGGGTTGGCTGAACTTCGGAAATTCAACTTTATGTTCAAACCATTGTAATAATATGTTTCACAAAATGCTGGAGTAACTTAGCAGGTCAGGCAGCATCTCAGGAGAGAAGAAATCAGGAGTTTGGGGTCGAGACCCTTCTTCAGACTGATGTCAGGGGGGCGGAACAAAGGAAGGATATAGGTGGAGACAGGAAGATAGAGGGAGAACTGGGAAGGGGGAGGGGAAGAGAGGGACAGAGGAACTATCTAAAATTGGAGAAGTCAATGTTCATACCGCTGGGCTGCAAGCTGCCCAAGCAAAATATGAGGTGCTGTTCCTCCAATTTCCGGTGGGCCTCACTATGGCACTGGAGGAGCCCCATGACAGAAAGGTCAGACTGGGAGTGGGGGAGGGAGTGGAAGTGCTCAGCCACCGGGAAACCAGGTTGGTTAAGGCAGACTGAGCGAAGGTGTTGAGCGAAACGATCGCCGAGCCTGCGTTTGGTTTCACCGATGTAAAGAAGTTGACATCTAGAGCAGCGGATACAATAGATGAGGTTGCAGCTTGCAGCCCAGCGGTATGAACATTGACCTCTCCAACTTTAGATAGTTCCTCTGTCCCTCTCTTCCCCTCCCCTTCCCAGTTCTCCCTCTATCTTCCTGTCTTCACCTATATCCTTCCTTTGTCCCGCCCCCCTGACATCAGTCTGAAGAAGGGTCTCGACACGGAACGTCGCCCATTCCTTCTCTCCTGAGATGCTGCCTGACCTGCTGAGTTACTCCAGCATTTTGTGAAATAAATACCTTCGAGTTGTACCAGCATCTGCAGTTATTTTCTGACACATAATATGTTTCACAGTAGTTATTAATGATGGAATGCAGTTTGCATCAGTTTAATTATGGGTCGTGTTAGGATGGTAATGCAATTAAATAAAAGGGTTAGATTTATTATTTAGAGTGCTGCACAGTGGTGGAGTGTGTCGAGCTGCTGCCTCACCGCACCCAGAGATCCGGCTTTGATCCTGACCTTGGGTGCTAACTGTGTGGAGTTTCCACGTTCTTCCTGTGATCACGTGGCTTTCCTCCGGGTGCTCCGGTTTCCTCCCACATCCCAAGACATCCACCGTGGAGTTGCTCCCTTACAACCAGAGACCCGTGTTCGATCCCGACTACGGGTTCTGTCTGTGCGGAGTTTGTACGTTCTCCCCGTGACCTGCGTGGGTTTTCTCCGAGATCTTCTGATTCCTCCCACACTCCAAAGACATACAGGTTTGTAGGTTAATTGGCTTGGTAAAATTGTAAATTGTCGCTAGTGTGTGTAGGATAGTGTTCGTGTACGGGGATCGCTGGTCGGTGTGGACTTGGTGGGCCGAAGGGCCTGTTTCCACGCTGTATCTCCAAACTAAAGTAAATAAACTAAACATCCTTAAGAATAAAAGGACGTGCCTTGACAAAGGAGATGAGGAGGAATTTCTTCAGTCAGAGGGTGGTGAATCTGTGGGATTCATTGCCGCAGACGGGGGTGGGGGCCATCAATATGTTTAAGGCAGGGATTGAAAGGCACTTGATTTGTACGGGTGTCAGGGGTTAAGGAGGGAAGGCAGGAGAAAGGGGTTGAGAGGGAAAGACAGATCACCCTTGATACTTCTGCTCCTATGATTTATTAACGTGAACTTATGATGACGTGCGGGTTTGGAGGTCAATTGTCCGAGCCGACCAGCGATCCCCGCACACTAACACCATCCCACACAAACCAGGGGCAACAAGACCATAAGACAAAGGAGCAGAAGTAGGCCATTCGGCCCGTCGAGGCACACACACACTCACACATACACGCACAGAGGCACACACACACACCCACACACACACTCGCAAACACACGCACAAGCACACACTTACACACACACGCACACACACACTCACACACACACACCCACCCAGGCACACACACACACACACACGCACACACACACACACACACACACACACACACATATATGCACAGGTACACACACACACACCAACGTGCACACATACGCACAAACACATGCGCACACACACGCACACACACACACAGCACCTGCGGTCAGGATCGAACGCTGGTCTCTGGCTCTGTGAGGCAGCAGCTCGACCAGCTTTGTAGTTTAGTTGTAGTTTAGAGATACAGCGCAGAAACAGGCCCCCTTCGGCCCACCGAGTCCACACCGACCAGCGATCTCCGCACACAATCCTACACACTAAGGAAAATTTACAATTGCACCAAGCCAACTAAACTACAAGCCTGCACGTCTTTGGAGTGTGGGAGGAAACCGAAGATCTCGGAGAAAACCCACGCAGGTCACGGGGAGAACGTGCAAACTCCGTACAGACAAGACCCGTAGTCGGGATCGAACCCGGGTCTCTGTCGCAGTGAGGCAACAACTCTACCGCTGCGCCACCATGCTGCCCTGCCTGCATTTTTAATGAATACCACAGAACATTTTATTATTATTCTGCTTTAAAAATGTGTGCACTGTTTTGCATGAAACTCGATTCCCATGAGTGTCTTTGTTTGTTACCCGGGGAATTCCCCCACAGTGCAATCCTGTCCCTCAAAGCTTTCCTGATAACTGCCTCGCCACCGAATTTAGACTCTGCTGCCTGGAATTACCTCGTTTATCCCTGCATCCTTCCTGAATAAATGTACTGTGACCTACAATTATCTACTTATGCAAATTAAACTGGCAATTTTCCAAACTCCTGCAGGATTCTTGGCTACAAGTTTATAACGTGGCATGGTTACAAGTTTGTACTTTTGGTGTCATTGTTTAGTTTAGTTTACAGATACTGCGCGGAAACAGGCCCTTCGGCCCACTGAGTCCGCACCGACCAGCGATCCCTGCGCACTAACACTATCCTACACACACGATGGACGATTTTACATTTTTACATTAGGTTAGATTAGATTAGATTAGAGATACCGCGCAAAAACAGGCCCTTCGGCCCACCGGGTCCGCGCCGCCCAGCGATCCCCGCACATTAACACGGGACAATTTTTACATTTGCCCAGCCAATTAACATACAAACCTGCACGTCTTTGGAATGTGGGAGGAAACCGAAGATCTCGGAGAAAACCCACGCAGGGAGAATGTACAAACTCCGTACAGACAGCGCCCGTAGTCGGGATCGAACCCGGGTCTCCAGCGCTGCATTCGCTGTAAGGCAGCAACTCTACCGCTGTGCCCCTTGCATGTGGAAGAAAAAAATAAAAACCTTTCCCGCTACGTTTTAGTTGGAATTGAACGAAGTAACGAAAAGGGCGTGTGGATTGTGCCAATCGGCATCTCTCGTTGACAAGGTGTGGAAGAGGTTCGTGGGGAATCGGCAAAGTCAGATTCGATGTATCACCTCTTGTCTAGGAATGTGTTGGAGGGTAGATGGCAAATGTAAACATGGAATAGTAGCAGGAGATAAGGAAGCTTGTTTTCCTTTGTGAGAAGTTACAGTCGACCACCCTCGCCCCCTACCACTAGTGGCATAGAAATGTTACTGTAGATGGGGGGCTTATGATCGGCTCGGAGAGGGAATGGTGGCGCAGGCCGCCTAAAAGGTGAGAAAGAATAATGTCAAGACGCTCTTGTATTGTGTTTGACTTGTATTAGCCATCTGCTGTTGAACAAGATTGACACATAAACAAAAAGTATATTATGGCTAATGAAATCATTGGTACCCATAAAGTAGATAGTATATTTTCGTATAGTTGTATCTAACAAAAACAACAGTTGTTAACTGTCGGCTAATTCTGCTGTGAAGTCAGAGAACTGGTGAGCAGTTAATTGCCGCCATCTCTCCGTGATATCATGGCATGCAATAAAGTCTCTTGAAGCAAACCTGCGAAATCTCGGCTTTTCATTTTCCTTTATTTTCCCTCTAAATTAATTTCTTCCAAGCACGTGTGCATGCACCCACACACACAAATGTGCACACACACACGCGCACACATACGCACACCCACACGCACAAACACACAGCACCTGAGGTCAGGATCGGACCCTGGTCTCCGGCGCTGTGAGGCAGCAGCTCGGCCAGCTTTTTAGTTCAATTTTAGTTTAGAGATACAGCGCAGAAACAGGCCCCCTTCAGCCCGAAACTGCACCGACCAACGATCCCTATTCACTATCCTACACACACTAGGGAAAATTTACAATCACACCAAGCCAATTAAACTACAAGCCTGCACGTCTTTGGAGTGTGGGAGGAAACCGAAGATCTCGGAGAAAACCCACGCGGTCACGGGGAGAACGTACAAACTCCGTACAGACGGCGCCCGTAGTCGGGAACGAACCTGGGTCTCTGTCACAGTGAGGCAGCAACTCTACCGCTGTACCACCGTGCTGCCCTGCCTGCATTTTTAATGAATACCACAGAACATTTTAGTATTATTCTGCTTTAAAAATGTGTGCATTGTTTTGCTTGAAACTCGATTCCCATGAGTGACTTTGTTTGTTACCCGGGGAATTCCCCCACAGTGCAATCCTGTCCCTCAAAGCTTTCCTGATAACTGCCTCGCCACCGAAATTAAACTCTGCTGCCTGGAATTACCTCATTTATCCCTGCATCTTTCCTGAATAAATGTACTGTGACCTACATCATGCATCCTTCCTAAATAAATGTACTGAGAAATGGGGAGAAGGCAGGCACGGGGTATTGATTGGGGGCGATCAGCCATGATCACAATGAATGGCGGTGCTGGCTCGAAGGGCCGAATGGCCTCCTCCTGCACCTATTATGTTTCTACAATGCAGGATTCTTGACATGGTTCCAAGTTTGTGACTTGGCATGGTTACAAGTTTGTACTTTTGGTGTCATTGTTTAGTTTAGTTTAGAGATACAGCGCGGAAACAGGCCCTTTGGCCGACCGAGTCCGCACCGACCAGCGATCCCTGCGCACTAACACCATCCTATACACACTTGGGACGATTTTACATTTTACATTTATACCAAGCCAATTAACCTACAAACCTGTACGTCTTTGGAGTGCAGGGAGGAAATACATTAATGACTTGGACATATACACATATACATTAATGACTTGGATGAAGGGATTAAAAGTACCATTAGCAAATTTGCAGATGATACAAAGCTGGGTGGTAGTGTGAACTGTGAGGAAGATGCTATGAGGTTGCAGGGTGACTTGGACAGGTTGTGTGAGTGGGCGGATGCATGGCAGATGCAGTTTAATGTGGATAAGTGTGAGGTTATCCACTTTGGTGGTAAGAATAGGAAGGCAGAGTATTATCTGAATGGTGTCAAGTTAGGAACAGGGGACGAACAACGAGATCTGTGTGTCCGAGTGCATCAGTCACTGAAAGGAAGCACGCAGGTACAGCAGGCAGTGAAGAAAGCCAATGGAATGTTGGCCTTCATAACAAGAGGAGTTGAGTATAGGAGCAAAGAGGTCCTTCTGCAGTTCTACAGGGCCCTAGTGAGACCGCACCTGGAGTACTGTGTGCCGTTTTGGTCTCCAAATTTGAGGAAGGTTATTCTTGCTATTGAGGGTGTGCATCGTAGGTTTATTAGGTGAATTCCCGGAATGGCAGGACTATCATATGTTGAAAGAATTTAGCGACTAGGCTTGTAAACACTGGAATTTAGAAGGATGAGAGGAGATCTTATCGAAACGTACAAGATTATTAAGGGGTTGGACACGTTAGAGGCAGGAAACATGTTCCCAAAGTTGGGGGAGTCCAGAACAAGGGGCCACAGTTTAAGAATAAGGGATAGGCCATTTAGAACTGAGATGAGGAAAAACGTTTTCAGTCAGAGAGTTGTGAATCTGTGGAATTCTCTGCCTCAGAAGGCAGTGGAGGGCAATTCTCTGAATGCATTCAAGAGAGAGCTAGATAGAGCTCTTAAGGATAGCGGAGTCAGGGGGTATGGGGAGAAGGCAGGAACGGGGTACTGATTGAGAATGATCAGCCATGATCACATTGAAAGGCAGTGCTGGCTCGAAGGGCCGAATGGCCTCCTCCTGCACCTATTGTCTATTGTCACACAGGTCACGGGGAGAACGTACAAACTCCGTACAGACAGCGCCCTTAGTGAGGAGAAGGCCCCAAACTGATTGAGAACGGGGTACTGATTGAGAATGATCAGCCATGATCACATTGAAAGGCAGTGCTGGCTCGAAGGGCCGAATGGTAACTCAGCGGGACAGTCAGCATCTCAGGAGAGAAGGAATGGGTGACGTTTCGTGTCGAGCCCCTTCTTCAGACAGATGTCCTAAAGGTGGCGCAGCGGTAGAGTTGCTGCCTTACAGCACTTGCAGTGCCAGAGACCCGGGTTCCATCCCGACTACAGGCGCTGTCTGTACGGGGTTTGTACGTTCTCCCGTGACCTGCGTGTGTTTTCTCCGAGACCCTCAGTTTCCTCCCACACTCCAAAGATGTACGAGTTTTGTAGGATAATTGGCTTGGTGTAAATGTAAATTGTGCGTAGGATAGCGTTAGTGTGCGGGGACTGTTGGTCGACGCGGACTCGGTGGGTCGAAGGGCCTGTTTCCGCGCTGTACCTCTGAACTAAATAAATAAACTAATCCCGATACATCCAGTCTCCCAATTTTTGAACTTCAAAGCTGTGAGTGGTTTTCTCCACATCCCTTTAGATTTTTTTAGAGATACATCGCGGAAACAGGCCCTTCGGCCCACCGGGTCCGCGCCACACAGCGATCCCCGCACATTAACACTATCCTACACACACTAGGGACAATTTGCCCAGCCAATTAACCTACATACCTGTACGTCTTTGGAGTGTGGGAGGAAACCGAAGATCTCGGAGAAAACCCATGCAGGTCACGGGGAGAACGTACAAACTCCGTACAGACGGCGCCCGTATTCAGGATCGAACCTGAGTCTCCGGCGCTGCATAAGCTGTAAGGCAGCAACTCTACCGCTGCGCCACCTTTAGGACTTGGACAACTGAGGACATCTGTCTGAAGAAGGGTCACGACCCGAAACGTCACCCATTCCTTCTCTCCTGAGATGCTGCCTGTCCCGCTGAGTTACTCCAGCATTTTGTGAATAAATACTTTCAATATTCAGTACGTTTCAATGAGGTCCCGCCTCATCTTTCTAAACTCCAGCGAGTACAGGCCCAGTGCCGACAAACGCTCATCAAACGTTAACCCACTCATTCCTGGGATCGTTCTTGTAAACCTCCTCTGGACCCTCTCCAGAGCCAGCACATCCTTCCTCAGACATGGGGCCCAAAGCTGTTCACAATGCTCCAAATGCAGCCTTACCAGTGCCTTATAGAGCCTCAGCATTACTCCCTGTTTGTATATTCTGGTGTGTCCTCTGCCAGTGGCATTAACCCACACACAACTTCCCAGGGATTCCGGAATATTCCTTGGGGATTTTCCGCGGTGTTCTGCTTAGGGGTGCCAACTTTCTCACTCCCAAATAAGGGGCAAAAGTTGGTGCCCCACCTGACCTCACCCAGCCAGCGGCCACGTGCTCCCGTTCCACCAATGGCGGCCGCCCGGGCCGGGAGGCTGGTAGCCAGGCAACCTCCATTAGGCGGCACACGGGCCTCCGGGCCTACACTGTCCGAGCCTACAGCGGCCCCCGGGTCTACAGTATCCGGGCCTACAGCGGCCCCTGGGCCGACAGTGTCCGGACCTACAGTGTCTTTGCCTACAGTGTCCAGGCCTACAGCGGCCTCTGGGCCGACAGTGTCCGGGCCTACAGTGTTTGGGTCTACACTGTCTGGGCCGACAGTGTCCGGGCTTACACTGTCCGGACAGTGTAAGGGCTCCGAACATTGTGGGCTCCAATACAATACAATATATCTTTATTGTCATTGTACAGGGGTACAACGAGATTGGGAATGTGCCTCCCATACGATGCAATAAATTAATTAGCTAGTCAGTATTCATTTAAACAACCCAATGAAACAAATTAGAACAGTTTTAAACAGAATAAAGTGCAAGTAGATCTGTGCCGGTTCACTGTGCGATGTGACAGAGGCCCAGGAGCGGTTGGAGCGGTTGGTGCAGCGTGTGGGCGGGGCCCAGGAGCAGTTGGAGCGGTTTTTGCAGCGTGCGGGCTAGGCCCAGGAGCGGTTGGAGCAGCGTCCGGGCGAGGCCCAGGAGCAGTTGGAGCGGTTGGTGCAGCGTCCGGGCGAGGCCCAGGAGCGGTTGGAGCAGCGTCCCGGCGAGGCCCAGGAGCGGTTGGTGCAGCGTGCGGGCGAGGCGTTGGAACGGTTGGAGCGGTTGCTGCAGCATGCGGGCGAGGCGGTGGAGCGGTTGGTGCGGTTGGTGCAGCGTGCGGGAGAGGCGTTGGAGCGGTTGGTGCAGCGTGCGGGCGAGGCGTTGCAGCGGTTGGAGCGTTTGGTGCAGCGTGCGGGCGAGGTCCAGGAGCGGTTGGTGCAGCGTGCGGGCGAGGCCCAGGAGCGGTTGGTGCAGCGTGTGGGCGGGGCCCAGGAGCGGTTGGAGCGGTTGGTGCAGCGTGCGGGCGAGGCCCAGGAGCGGTTGGAGCGGTTGGTGCAGCATGCGGGCGAGGCCCAGGAGCGGTTGGAGCGGTTGGTGCAGTGTGCGGGCAAGGCGTTGGAGCGGTTGGTGCGGTTGGTGCAGCGTGCGGGCGAGGCGTTGGAGCGGTTGGTGCAGCGTGCGGGCGAGGCGTTGGAGCGGTTGGAGCGGTTGGTGCAGCGTGCGGGCGAGGTCCAGGAGCGGTTGGTGCAGCGTGCGGGCGAGGCCCAGGAGCGGTTGGTGCAGCGTGTGGGCGAGGCCCAGGAGCGGTTGGAGCGGTTGGTGCAGCATGCGGGCGAGGCCCAGGAGCGGTTGGAGCGGTTGGTGCAGTGTGCGGGCAAGGCGTTGGAGCGGTTGGTGCGGTTGGTGCAGCGTGCGGGCGAGGCGTTGGAGCGGTTGGTGCAGCGTGCGGGCGAGGCGTTGGAGCGGTTGGAGCGGTTGGTGCAGCGTGCGGGCGAGGCCCAGGAGCGGTTGGTGCAGAGTGCGGGCGAGGCCCAGGAGCGGTTGGTGCAGCGTGTGGGCGAGGCCCAGGAGCGGTTGGAGCGGTTGGTGCAGCGTGCGGGTGAGGCCCTGGAGCGGTTGGAGCGGTTGGTGCAGCATGCGGGCGAGGCCCAGGAACGGTTGGAGCGGTTTGTGCAGCGTGCGGGCGAAGCCCAGGAGCGGTTGGAGCGGATGGAGTGGTTGGTGCAGCGTCCGGGCGGGAGGTTTAAAAACCGAGCGCGGGGCTTTGTTCACACAGAGGCCCAGGAGTGGATGGAGCGTTTGGTGCAGCGTGCGGGCGAGGCGTTGGAGCGGTTGGTGCAGCGTGCGGGCGAGGCGTTGGAGCGGTTGGTGTAGCGTGCGGGCGAGGCCCAGGAGCGGTTGGAGCGGTTGTTTCAGCATGCGGGCGAGGCGTTGGAGCGGTTGGAGCTGTTGGTGCAGCGTGCGGGTGAGGCCCAGGAGCGGTTGGAGCGGTTGGAGCGGTTGGTGCGGTTGGTACAGCGTGCGGGCGAGGCGTTGGATGGCTTGGAGCGGTTGGTGCAGCGTGCGCGTGAGGCCCAGGAGCGGTTGGAGCGGTTGGTGCGGTTGGTGCGGTTGGTACAGCGTGCGGGCGAGGCGTTGGAGCGGTTGGAGCGGTTGGTGCAGCGTGCGGGTGAGGCCCAGGAGCGGTTGGAGCAGTTGGAGCGGTTGGTGTGGTTGGTGCAGTTCGTACACCGTGCGGGCGAGGCGTTGGAGCGGTTGGTGCGGTTGGTGCGGTTGGTACAGCGTGCGGGCGAGGCGTTGGAGCGGTTGAAGCGGTTGGTGCAGCGTGCGGGCGAGGCCCAGGAGCGGTTGAAGCGGTTGGTGCAACGTGCGAGCGAGGCGTTGGAGCGGTTGAAGCGGTTGGTGCAGCGTGCGTGCGAGGCCCAGGAGCGGTTGAAGCGGTTGGTGCAGCGTGCGAGCGAGGCGTTGGAGCGGTTGGAGCGGTTGGTGCATCGTGCGGGCAAGGCCCAGGGGCGTTTGGAGCGGTTGGTGCAGCGTGTGGGCGGGGCCCAGGAGCGGTTGGTGCAGCGTGTGAGCGGGGCCCAGGAGCGGTTGGAGCGGTTGGTGCGGCGTGTGGGCGGGGCCCAGGACCGGTTGGTGCAGCGTGTGGTCGGGGCCCAGGAGCGGTTGGAGCGGTTGGTGCGGCGTGTGGGCGGGGCCCAGGACCAGTTGGTGCAGCGTGTGGTCGGGGCCCAGGAGCGGTTGGAGCGGTTGGTGCAGCGTGTGGGCGGGGCCCAGGAGCGGTTGGAGCGGTAGGTACAGCGTTGGTTTAAAAACGTTCCATCACACTTCAAAAGAAGTGGTCTGCAGGAAGCTGCTGATTGGTGGAAGCGGACTAGAGGAAGCAGCTGATTGGACGTAACCCCAGGTTTGTATTTCTGCTTTCTGTTCGTACTTTTAGTTAAGGGTTCAGTGAGTTAAGGGTTCAGTGAGTTAAGGGTTCAGTGAGTTAAGGGTTCAGTGAGTTAAGGGTTCAGTGAGTTAAGGGTTCAGTGAGTTAAGGGTTCAGTGAGTTAAGGGTTCAGTGAGTTAAAGGTTCAGTGAGTTAATGGTTCAGTGAGTTAAGGGTACAGTGAGTTAAGGGTTCGGTGAGTTAAGGGTTCAGTGAGTTAAGGGTACGGTGAGTTAAGGGTTCGGTGAGTTAAGGGTTCGGTGAGTTAAGGGGTCGGTGAGTTAAGGTTTCGGTGAGTTAAAGGTTCGGTGAGTTAAGGGTTCGGTGAGTTAAGGGGTTGGTGAGTTAAGGGTTCGGTGAGTTAAGGGATCGGTGAGTTAAGGGTTCCGTGAGTTAAGGGTTCGGTGAGTTAAGGGTTCGGT
This sequence comes from Rhinoraja longicauda, assembly GCF_053455715.1. NCBI lineage: Eukaryota > Metazoa > Chordata > Chondrichthyes > Rajiformes > Arhynchobatidae > Rhinoraja > Rhinoraja longicauda. The sequence continues at coordinate 11,130,704 of NC_135986.1, forward strand.
GAGTTAAGGGTTCGGTGAGTTAAGGATTCGGTGAGTTAAGGGTTCGGTGAGTTAGGGGTTCCGTGAGTTAAGGGTTCGGTGAGTTAAGGGTTAGGTGAGTTAGGGGTTTGGTGAGTTAAGGGTTCGGTGAGTTAAGGTTTCGGTGAGTTAAGGGTTCGGTGAGTTAAGGGTTCGGTGAGTTAAGGGTTCAGTGCGTTAAGGGCTCAGTGAGTTAAGGAGTCGGTGAGTTAAGGGTTCGGTGAGTTAAGGGGTCGGTGAATTAAGGGTTCAGTGAGTTAAGGGTTCAGTGAGTTAAGTGAGTTCAGTGCTTTTTAGTAAAGGTACAGTTTAAAGGATTAAGATTTTTAAAGTGTTCGGTGAGTTAAGGGCTCAGTGAGCTAAGGGGTCGGTGAGTTAAGGGTTCGGTGAGTTAAGGGGTCGGTGAATTAAGGGTTCCGTGTGTTAAGGGTACAGTGAGTTAAGGGTTCGGTGAGTTAAGGGCTCAGTGAGTTAAGGGCTCAGTGAGTTAAGGGGTTGGTGAGTTAATGGTTCGGTGAGTTAAGGGTTCAGTGAGTTAAGGGTTCGGTGAGTTAAGGGGTCGGTGAATTAAAGGTTCAGTGAGTTAAGGGTTCAGTGAGTTCAGTGCTTTTTAGTAAAGGTACAGTTTAAAGGATTAAGATTTTTAAAGTGGGAGTGAGTTGATTTAATTTGGGGGTAAGACATGTCAGTTGAGATCGGCCCCGTGGATTGCTCATCCTGCAACATGTGGGAGATCAGGGATATTGTCGGTGTCCCTGGTGACTACGTGTGCAGGACGTGTGTCCAGCTGCAGCTCCTGGCAGACCGCATTGAACGGTTGGAGCTGTGGTTGGATTCATACTGGAGCATCCACGATGCTGAGAAGGTCGTGAATAGCACGTACAGTGAGTTGGCCACACCGCAGGTAAAAGATAAGCGGACAGAAAGGGAACGGGTGGCCACTAGCCAGCGTAGCAGTAGGCAGGTAGTGCAGGAGTCCCCTGCGGTCATCTCCCTCCTAAACAGATATACCATGTTGGATACTGTTGGGGGAAATGGCTCATCAGGGGAAGGCAGCAGCAGCCAAGTTCATGGCACCGTGGGTGGCTCTGCGGCAAGGGAGGGGAGGAAAAAGAGTGGAAGGGCTATAGTAATAGGGGATTCAATTGTAAGGGGAATAGATAGGTGTTTCTGCGGCCGCAAACGAGACTCCAGGATGGTATGTTGCCTCCCTGGTGCAAGGGTCAGCGATGTCTCTGAGCGGCTGCAGAACATTCTGGAGGGGGAGGGTGAACAGCCAGTTGTCGTGGTGCACATTGGCACCAACGATATAGGTAAAAAACGGGATTAGGTCCTACAAGGTGAATTTAGGGAGCTAGGAGATCAACTTAAAAGTAGGTCCTCAAAGGTAATAATCTCTGGATTACTACCAGTGCCACGTGCTAGTCAGAGTAGAAATAGGAGGATATTTCAGATGAATACGTGGCTTGAAAAATGGTGCAAGACAATAGACAATAGACAATAGACAATAGGTGCAGGAGTAAGCCATTCAGCCCTTCGAGCCAGCACCGCCATTCAATGCGATCATGGCTGATCACTCTCAATCAGTACCCCGTTCCTGCCTTCTCCCCATACCCCCTCACTCCGCTATCCTTAAGAGCTCTATCCAGCTCTCTCTTGAAAGCATCCAACGAACTGGCCTCCACTGCCTTCTGAGGCAGAGAATTCCACACCTTCACCACCCTCTGACTGAAAAAGTTCTTCCTCATCTCCGTTCTAAATGGCCTACCCCTTATTCTCAAACTGTGGCCCCTTGTTCTGGACTCCCCCAACATTGGGAACATGTTATCTGCCTCTAATGTGTCCAATCCCCTAATTATCTTATATGTTTCAATAAGATCCCCCCTCATCCTTCTAAATTCCAGTGTATACAAGCCCAATCGCTCCAGCCTTTCAACATACGACAGTCCCGCCATTCCGGGAATTAACCTAGTGAACCTACGCTGCACGCCCTCCATAGCAAGAATATCCTTCCTCAAATTTGGAGACCAAAACTGCACACAGTACTCCAGGTGCGGTCTCACCAGGGCCCGGTACAACTGTAGAAGGACCTCTTTGCTCCTATACTCAACTCCTCTTGTTACGAAGGCCAACATTCCATTGGCTTTCTTCACTGCCTGCTGAACCTCCATGCTTCCTTTCATTGACTGATGCACTAGGACACCCAGATCTCGTTGAACTCCCCCTCCTCCTAACTTGACACCATTCAGATAATAATCTGCCTTTCTATTCTTACTTCCAAAGTGAATAACCTCACACTTATCTACATTAAACTGCATCTGCCATGTATCCGCCCACTCACACAACCTGTCCAAGTCACCCTGCAGCCTTATTGCATCTTCCTCACAATTCACACTACCCCCCAACTTAGTATCATCTGCAAATTTGCTAATGGTACTTTTAATCCCTTCGTCTAAGTCATTAATGTATATCGTGAATAGCTGGGGTCCCAGCACCGAACCTTGCGGTACCCCACTGGTCACTGCCTGCCATTCCGAAAGGGACCCATTTATCCCCACTCTTTATCCCCACTCAAGGGGGAGGGATTCGAATTTCTAGGACATTGGAACCAGTTCTGGGGGAGGTGGGACCAGTACAAACAGGACGGTCTGCACCTGAGCTGGAATGGAACCAATGTCCTTGGGGGACTGTTTGCTAGTGCTGTCGGGGAGGATTTAAACTAATGTGGCACGGGGATGGGAGCAGGAGCAGAGAGACAGAGGGGTGTAAAATGAGGGTAGAAGCAATAGGTAGCAAGGTGAAAAGTAAAAGTGGCAGGCAGACAAATCCAGGGCAAAAATCAAAAAGGGCCACTTTTCAACATAATTGTATAAGGGGTAAGAGTGTTGTAAAAACAAGCCTGAAGGCTTTGTGTCTCAATGCAAGGAGCATTTGTAATAAGGTGGATGAGTTGAATGTGCAGATAGTTATTAATGAATATGATATAGTTGGGATTACGGAGACATGGCTCCAAGGTGACCAAGGCTGGGAGCTGAACATCCAGGGATATTCAATATTCAGGAGGGATAGACAGAAAGGAAAAGGAGGTGGGGTTGCGCTGCTGGTTAGAGAGGAGATTAATACAATAGAAAGGAAGGACATTAGCTTGGAGGATGTGGAATCGATATGGGTAGAGCTGCGAAACACTAAGGTGCAGAAAACGCTTGTGGGAGTTGTGTACAGGCCACCTAACAGTAGTAGTAGAGTTGGGGATGGCATCAAACAGGAAATTAGAAATGCGTGCAACAAAGGTAAAACTGTTATAATGGGTGACCTCAATCTACATATAGATTGGGTGAATCAAATTGGCAGAGGTGCTGAAGAAGAGGATTTCTTGGAATGTATACGGGATAGTTTTTTAAACCAACATGTAGAGGAACCAACGAGAGAGCAGGCTATTCTAGACTGGGCATTGAGTAATGAGGAAGGGTTAGTTAGCAGTCTTGATGTGCGTGGCCCCTTGGGCAAGAGTGACCATAATATCGTTGAGTTCTTCATTAGGATGGAGAGTGACTTAGTTAATTCAGAAACAACGGTTCTGAACTTAAAGAAAGGTAACTTTGAGGGCATGAGACGTGAATTGGCCAAGATAGACTTGCAATTGATTCTTAAATGGTTGACGGTGGATATGCAATGGAAGGCATTTAAAGACCGCATGGATGAACTACAACAATTGTTCATCCCAGTTTGGCAAAAGAATAAATCAGGGAAGGTAGTGCATCCGTGGCTAACAAGGGAGATTAGGGATAGTATCAAAACAAAAGATGAAGCGTACAAATTAGCAAGTAAAAGCAGCCTACCAGAGGACTGGGAGAAATTCAGAGTCCAGCAGAGGAGGACAAAAGGCTTAATTAGGAAAGGGAAAATAGATTATGAACGAAAACTGTCAGGGAACATAAAAACTGACTGCAAAAGCTTTTATAGATATGTGAAGAGAAAAAGATTAGTTAAAACAAATGTAGGTTCCTTGCAGTCAGAAACAGGTGAATTGATCATGGGGAACAAGGACATGGCAGACCAATTGAATAACTACTTTGGTTCTGTCTTCACTAAGGAAGACATAAATAATCTGCCGGAAATAGCAGGGGACCGGGGGTCAAATGAGATGGAGGAACTGAGTGAAATCCAGGTTAGTCGGGAAGTGGTGTTGGGTAAATTAAATGGATTAAAGGCCGATAAATCCAAAAGGGCCAGATAGGCTGCACCCCAGAGTGCTTAAGGAGGTAGCCCCAGAAATAGTGGATGCATTAGTGATAATTTTTCAAAACTCTTTAGATCCTGGAGCAGTTCCTGAGGATTGGAGGGTAGCTAATGTAACCCCACTTTTCAAAAAGGGAGGGAGAGAGAAAACGGGGAATTACAGACCAGTTAGTCTAACATCGGTAGTGGGGAAAATGCTAGAGTCAGTTATTAAAGATGGGATAGCAGCACATTTGGAAAATGGTGAAATCATTGGACAAAGTCAGCATGGATTTATGAAAGGTAAATCATGTCTGACGAATCTTATAGAATTTTTCGAGGATGTAACTAGTAGAGAACCAGTGGATGTGTTATATCTGGACTTCCAGAAGGCTTTCGACAAGGTCCCATATAAGAGATTAGTATGCAAACTTAAAGCACATGGTATTGTGGGTTCAGTATTGATGTGGATAGAGAACTGGCTGGCAGACAGGAAGCAAAGAGTAGGAATAAACAGGTAATTTTCAGAATGGCAGGCAGTGACTAGTGGGGTACCGCAAGGCTCAGTGCTGGGACCCCAGCTATTTTCAATATATGTTAATGATTTGGACGAGGGAATTGAACGCAACATCTCCAAGTTTGCGGATGACACGAAGCTGGGGGGCAGTGTTAGCTGTGAGGAGGATGCTAGGAGGCTGCAACGTGACTTGGATAGGTTAAGTGAGTGGGCAAATGCATGGCAGATGCAGTACAATGTGGATAAATGTGAGGTTATCCACTTTGGTGGCAAGAACAGGAAAGCAGACTATTACCTGAATGGTGGCCGATTAGGAGAAGGGGAGATGCAACGAGACCTGGGTGTCGTGGTACACCAGTCATTGAAAGTAGGCATGCAGGTGCAGCAGGCAGTGAAGAAAGCGAATGGTATGTTGGCATTCATAGCGAGGGGATTTGAGTATAGGAGCAGGGAGGTTCTGCTGCACTTGTACAGGGCATTGGTGAGGCCACACCTGGAGTATTGCATACAGTTTTGGTCTCCTAATCTGAGGAAAGACATTCTTGCCATAGAGGGAGTACAGAGAAGGTGCACCAGATTGATTCCTGGGATGACAGGACTTTCATATGAAGAAAGAATGGATAGACTCGGCTTGTACTCGCTGGAATTTAGAAGATTGAGGGGGGATCTTATAGAAACTTACAAAAATTCTTAAGGGGTTGGACAGGCTAGATGCAGGAAGATTGTTCCCAATGTTGGGGAAGTCCAGAACAAAGGGTCACAGTTTAAGGATAAGGGGGAAGTCTTTTAGGACCGAGATGAGAAAGTTTACTTTCACACAGAGAGTGGTGAATCTGTGGAATTCTCTGCCACAGAAGGTAGTTGAGGCCAGTTCATTGGCTATATTTAAGAGGGAGTTAGATGTGGCCCTTGTGGCTAAAGGGATCAGGGGGTATGGAGAGAAGGCAGGTACGGGATACTGAGTTGGATGATCAGCCATGATCATATTGAATGGCGGTGCAGGCTCGAAGGGCCGAATGACCTACTCCTGCACCTATTTTCTATGTTTCTATGTGACCATCCGGCTCAGCAGGACTGGTTCAGAGCAGCTATGGCCCTGGGGATGAAGCTGTTCCTGAGTCTGGAGGTGCAGGCGTAGAAGGCCTTGTATCGTCTGCCCAATGGTAGAAGTTCGAATGGCCTACTCCTGCACATATTTTCTATGTTTCTATGTATCAGCGTCAGGGGTTATGGGGAGAAGGCAGGGGAATGGGGTAGAGAGGGAGAGATAGATCAGCCACGATTGAATGGTGGAGTAGACCAGATGGGCCGAATGGCCTAATTCTGCACCAAAAGCCAAAGCATTTATGAACATTTGTCAAGGTGTTTGTGGAGGAATTTCTTTAGCCAGTGGGAGGTGAATCTGTGGAATTAATTGCCACAGAAGGCCGTGGAGACCAAGTTAATGGATATCTTTAAGGCAGAGATAGAGCCCATGCCGATCATGATGCCAAGTTAAATTATTCTCCTCTGCCTGCACGTGATCGATATCCTTCCTGTTTCTGTGCTGTACTTTTCTATGCTCTATGTACCCCGACCAATGAAGGCATGTACACTTCATGCCTTCTTTACACTGTGTCTACTTGTTTCGAGATACAGCGCGGAAATTGACCCTGTGGCCGAGAGACCAGGCCATCGATGGCCGTTGACACTAGTTCTGTGCTATTCCCACTTGAGCATCCTGCACACTAGGGGGCAATTTACAGAAAAGTACGGGTGTTCAGGTAATGGGGAGAAGGCAGGAGAATGGGGCTGAGAGGGAGGGACAGGTCAGCCATGATTGAATGGCGGAGTAGGCTTGATGGGCCGAATGGCCTAATTCTGCTCCTAGAACTTATGATCTCAGGAAGCCAATTAACCTACAAACCTGCACGTCTTTAGAGTGTGGGAGGAGCCCAGAGCACTGTTAGAAAATATCCAATAAATGACTAAAAGTCGATGGTTTGTTTTTGGTAGGTTGTTCCTTTTCTTTTTCCTTTTCGTCTCTTCGCGATCTGGCTTCCTGAAGTCACAGACGTGCTTCCTGGTAGCCCAACTTGTCCTTATCCTCCATGGTAGCCCAACTTGTCCTTATCCTTCATGGTAGCCCAACTTATCCTTATCCGTCTTTCTTTTTGTTGCATCTTTGGCAATAGCAGACATTAATTTACAACAATCATCAACAAGTAACTTACCACTAAAATCTTTTTTTTCCACATGTTTAAGTACTTACAATTACGCTTACTTTGTAAAAACATATATCTCTCATCACCTTCATAACCTTTTGAGTTTGTAGAGCCCATTCTGATTCCCTTCTCGAGACTCACGACTATACTTTTTCCCTGTCAAGTCCAACTTGACTCCGAAGTCCCAGACTTCTTACCTTTGGCGACCCCGTCGCCTGAGTAGTCCAACTACTCTTCTCAATTGTCCCCGACAATTCTGTCCGTCGTCTCCGGTCTCCGAGGAAGGTAACAAAATACAACTCGGTAAAGTCAAAATAACTTAGCTGGGGTCCCACTATCTACGGAACGTTCAATCCCATCTCCGGCGTGTCGGTTGGGCCCCGTCACTCTGCCCCGGCGTCCATAAGGAACCTTAAACTGAGCGCTCTTGGTTCCCCTGGAAACCGGCAACAGAGGTATTGGGGCCCTACGTTGGGCGCCAATTATGTTAGAAATTTTCCAACAAATGACTATTACAAAAACGGAGGTACAACTGAACGAACGAGAGAGAGAGAGAGAGAGAGAGAGAGAGAGAGAGAGAGAGAGAGAGAGAGAGAGAGAGAGAGAGAGAGAGAGAGAGAGAGAGAGAGAGAGAGAGAGAGAGAGAGAGAGAGAGAGAGAGAGAGAGAGAGAGAGAGCGAGCGCACAGGAGTCTGTACGAATCCCCCCCCCCCCCCCCGTGCTAATGCTGCAACACACCTCTTTTATACATTGATTGAAAACCAAAAAGTGTCGAGACAATGGCAACTGATAAAACCCTCGGGGTAAAAGGAATCAACAGATTAGAAGGATGAGAGGGGATCTTATCGAAACGTATAAGATTATTAAGGGGTTGGACACGTTAGAGGCAGGAAACATGTTCCCAATGTTGGGGGAGTCCAGAACAAGGGGCCACAGTTTAAGAATAAGAGGTAGGCCATTTAGAACGGAGATGAGGAAAAACATTTTCAGTCAGAGAGTTGTGAATCTGTGGAATTCTCTGCCTCAGAAGGAAGTGGAGGCCAATTCTCTGAATGCATTCAAGAGAGAGCTAGATAGAGCTCTTAAGGATAGCGGAGTCAGGGGGTATTGTGAGAAGGCAGGAATGGGCTGATTAAGAATGATCAGCCATGATTGCATTGAATGGCGGTGCTGGCTCGAAGGGCCGAATGGCCTCTTCCTGCACCTATTGTATATTGTCTATTGTCTAAAGGGACTTGATGTTTTAGTTTTAGTTAAGTTTAGTTTAGTTTAGTTTGGAGGTACAGCGCGGAAAGAGGCCCTTTGACACGTCGGGTCCATCCTGACCAGCGATCCCCGCACATTGATACTATCCCCCACACAGTAGGGACAATTTTTACATTTACACCAAGACAATTAACCTGCAAACCTGTACGTCTTTGGAAAGTTGGTTCAATCCTGACTGCGGGTGCAGTCTGTACGGAGTATGTACGTTCTCCCCGTGACCTGCGTGGGTTTTCACCGGGCAATAGACAATAGACAATAGACAATAGACAATAGGTGCAGGAGTAGGCCATTCAGCCCTTCGAGCCAGCACCGCCATTCAATGCGATCATGGCTGATCACTATCAATCAGTACCCCGTTCCTGCCTTCTCCCCATACCCCCTCACTCCGCTATCCTTAAGAGCTCTATCCAGCTCTCTCTTGAAAGCATCCAACGAACTGGCCTCCACTGCCTTCTGAGGCAGAGAATTCCACACCTTCACCACCCTCTGACTGAAAAAGTTCTTCCTCATCTCCGTTCTAAATGGCCTACCCCTTATTCTCAAACTGTGGCCCCTTGTTCTGGACTCCCCCAACATTGGGAACATGTTATCTGCCTCTAATGTGTCCAATCCCCTAATTATCTTATATGTTTCAATAAGATCCCCCCTCATCCTTCTAAATTCCAGTGTATACAAGCCCAATCGCTCCAGCCTTTCAACATACGACAGTCCCGCCATTCCGGGAATTAATCTAGTGAACCTACGCTGCACGCCCTCCATAGCAAGAATATCCTTCCTCAAATTTGGAGACCAAAACTGCACACAGTACTCCAGGTGCGGTCTCACCAGGGCCCGGTACAACTGTAGAAGGACCTCTTTGCTCCTATACTCAACTCCTCTTGTTACGAAGGCCAACATTCCATTGGCTTTCTTCACTGCCTGCTGAACCTGCATGCTTCCTTTCATTGACTGATGCACTAGGACACCCAGATCTCGTTGAACTTCCCCTCCTCCTAACTTGACACCATTCAGATAATAATCTGCCTTTCTATTCTTACTTCCAAAGTGAATAACCTCACACTTATCTACATTAAACTGCATCTGCCATGTATCCGCCCACTCACACAACCTGTCCAGGTCACCCTGCAGCCTTATTGCATCTTCCTCACAATTCACACTACCCCCCAACTTAGTATCATCTGCAAATTTGCTAATGGTACTTTTAATCCCTTCGTCTAAGTCATTAATGTATATCGTAAATAGCTGGGGTCCCAGCACCGAACCTTGCGGTACCCCACTGGTCACTGCCTGCCATTCCGAAAGGGACCCATTTATCCCCACTCTTTGCTTTCTGTCTGTTAACCAATTTTCTATCCATGTCAGTACCCTACCCCCAATACCATGTGCCCTAATTTTGCCCACTAATCTCCTATGTGGGACCTTGTCGAAGGCTTTCTGAAAGTCGAGGTACACCACATCCACTGACTCTCCCTTGTCAATTTTCCTAGTTACATCCTCAAAAAATTCCAGTAGATTTGTCAAGCATGATTTCCCCTTCGTAAATCCATGCTGACTCGGAACGATCCCGTTACTGCTATCCAAATGCTCAGCAATTTCGTCTTTTATAATTGACTCCAGCATTTTCCCCACCACTGATGTCAGACTAACTGGTCTATAATTACCCGTTTTCTCTCTCCCTCCTTTCTTAAAAAGTGGGATAACATTTGCTATCCTCCAATCCACAGGAACTGATCCTGAATCTATAGAACATTGAAAAATGATCTCCAATGCTTCCACTATTTCTAGAGCCACCTCCTTAAGTACTCTGGGATGCAGACCATCAGGCCCTGGGGATTTATCAGCCTTCAGTCCCATCAGTCTACCCAAAACCATTTCCTGCCTAATGTGGATTTCCTTCAGTTCCTCCATCACCCTAGGTTCTCCAGCCCCTAGAACATTTGGGAGATTGTGTGTATCTTCCTCAGTGAAGACAGATCCAAAGTAACGGTTTAACTCGTCTGCCATTTCTTTGTTCCCCATAATAAATTCCCCTGCTTCTGTCTTCAAGGGACCCACATTTGCCTTGACTATTTTTTTCCTCTTCACGTACCTAAAAAAACTTTTGCTATCCTCCTTTATATTATTGGCTAGTTTACCCTCGTACCTCATCTTTTCTCCTCGTATTGCCTTTTTAGTTAACTTTTGTTGCTCTTTAAAAGAGTCCCAATCCTCTGTCTTCCCACTCTTCTTTGCTATGTTATACTTCCTCTCCTTAATTTTTATGCTGTCCCTGACTTCCCTTGTCAGCCACAGGTGTCTCTTACTCCCCTTAGAGTCTTTCCACCTCTTTGGAATAAATTGATCCTGCAACCTCTGCATTATTCCCAGGAATACCTGCTCCGGTTTCCTCTCACTCTCAAAAGGCGTGCAGGTTCATAGGTTAATTGCCTTCAGTAAATATTGTAAATTATCCCTAGTGTGTGTAGGACAGTGTTTGTGTACAGGGTGATCGATGGTCTTCGTCGACGGTGGGCCAAAGGGCCTGTTTCCCTGCTATATCTCTAAAGTAAACTAAAGTACAGTCTAAACTTAACTAAACTCAAGTCAAGTTAAGTCAAGTTTATTTGTCACATACATATACAAGACGTGCAGTGAAATGAAAGTGGCAACGCCTGCGGATTGTGCTAAACTACAAAACAGAATAGAACACAAAAAATAAATTAATACAGTAAATTAAATTAGTCCCTGGTGATATGAGAGTTAACATTCCTGATGGCCTGTGGGAAGAAACTCCGTCTCGTCATCTCTGTTTTCACAGCGTGACAGCGGAGGCGTTTGCCTGACTGTAGCAGCTGGAACAGTCCGTTGCTGGGGTGGTCCGGGTCCCCCATAATGTTGCTGGCTCTGGATCTGCACCTCCTGATGTATAGGTCCTGCAGGGGGGCGAGTGTAGTTCCCATAGTGCGTTCAGCCGAACGCACTACTCTCTGCAGAGCCTTCCTGTCCTGGGCCGAGCTGTTCCCAAACCAGATTGTGATGTTGCCGGACAAGATGCTTTCTACAGTCCCAGAGTAGAAGCACTGAAGGATCGTCAGAGACACTCTGAATTTCCTCAACTGTCTGAGGTGGTGAAGGCGCTGCCTTGCCTTACTCACCAGTACGGCAATGAGTGTTGTCCATGTCAGATCCTCTGTGATGTGGACTCCCAGGTATTTAAAGCTGCTCACCCAATCCACAGTAAATTAAAACTAAACTAAACCAAACTAGTAATATTAGCCAGTCTGAAGAAGGTTTCCGACCAGAAACGTCACCCATCCATTTTCTCTAGAGTTGCCGCCTGATCCACTGAGTTACTCCAGCACTTTGTGTTTATCTTTACACTAAACTAATCGCTTGGATTAGCTTTATCTGGATTCGCAGTGCGGTGGTGCAGCGGTAGAGTTGCTCTCTAACAGTGCCAGAGACCCAGTTCGATCCTGACTATGGGTGCTGTCTGTACAGTTTGTATGTGCTCCCCGTGACCGCGTGGGCTTTCTCCAGGTGCTCTGGTTTCATCCCATTCTCCAAAGGCGTACGGGCTAATTGGCTTCAGTAAATTGGCCATAGTGTTTAGGGTAGTACTCGTGTACGAGGTGTTCGCTGGTCGGCGTGGACTCGGTGGGCCAAGGGGCCTGTTTCCGTGCTGTATCTCTGAAGCAAACTAAAGTACAGTTAGAACTACACTAAACTAAACTAAACTGAAGATAGACACAAAATGCTGGAGTAACTCAATGGGACAGTCACTGTCTCTGGAGAGAAGGAATGGGTGATGTTTTGGGTCAAGACCCTTCTTCAGACTGAGAGTAAGGGGAAAGGGAACTGAGAGGTCTCGACGGCAATGTGGAGAAGTAAACTAAACTGTTTTCATGCTCTATCTCTCAGGTAAACTAAAGTCTAAACTAGACTAAAGTAAAGTAAAGTAAACTAAACTGAACTGAACGAGACTAAAACTAAACTGAACTAAACTACACAAAACAAATCTGATCCAGTCTAAAGAAGGGTCCTGACCCAAAATGGGAAAACTGGAGTTTAGAAGGATGAGAGGGGATCTTATAGAGACATATAAATTAGAAAAAGATTGGACACGCTAGATGCAGGGTAAATGTTCCCAATGTTGTGGGAGTCCAGAACCAGGAGCCACAGTCTTAGAATAAAGGGGAGGCCATTTAAAACTGAGGTGAGAAGGAACTTTTTCACCCAGAGAGTTGTGAATTTGTGGAATTATCTGCCACAGAGGGCAGTGGAGGCGCCAAATAACTGGATGAATTTAAGAGAGAGTTAGATAGAGCTTTGGGGGATCTAGGGATATAATATAGGAAAATAACTGCAGATGCTGGTACAAATCGAAGGTATTTATTCACAAAATGCTGGAGTAACTCAGCAGGTCAGGCAGCATCTCGGGAGAGAAGGAATGGGTGACGTTTCGGGTCAAGACCCTTCTTCAGACTGAATCTAGGGATATGGGGAGAAGGCAGGCGCAGGTTACTGATTGTGGATGGTCAGCCATGATCACAATGAATGGCGGTGCTGGCTCGAAGGGCCGAATGGCCTCCTCCTGCTCCTATTTTCTATGTTTCTGTGGCACCTATCCATTTTCCCCTGATATGCTGTCTGACCTGCTGAGTTACTCCAGTATTTGAGGTCTGCCTGTGGAATAAGTTAATCCTTTAGATGTATTAATGTCATGTGTGCCAAGCTCCAGTGAAAGACTTTATTGTGCAGGCAGCCCAGGGTAATCAGATAACACTCTGCATAAATAAAATCAAGGTAAGCACAGCGACAAAGGGCGGAGTGAATGTAAATCTATGAAGACAGGTTGCATTAAGGGCTGTCATTTTCTTGCGAGGAGAAGCAGGAAATTTCAGAGCTGTTTGTGGCATGTTTGGGATGATGTGAATCACATTTCACGTGCTTTATAATCACAGCTGTGTTCGGACATGTGCCATTTATTTTCTTCCTCGTTGCAATCGAGCAGACTCATCAAGTCTGAAACCTCCTATGCCCCTCGGCGTTCAGTGACCATTCGAGGAGAAGGAGAGAGAGGAGGGTTTCACAGGGAAGCTCGAGGGATTTTACTGAGTTGGGAAATCTACTGAGGCAGGAAATTAAATCTGCCATGAAAGACGGCGAGTGGCTCAGATGGAGATAGAGCCTGACAATGAGAGGATCGCTTGCCGAGGGAGAGAGGGAATGATCAGGCAGACTCCGGAGATTCAACGAGCGTGAAGCGTTGTGGTCTTGGTGAGTGTGTTCTCTGTTGCGTTCAGAAGGACCCGGGGGGAGGGGGACATTGTTGAAACTTGCCGAACAGTGAGCAGCCTGGATAGAGTGGATGTGGAGAGGATGTTTCCACTAGTGGGAGAGTCTAGGACCAGAGGGCACAGCCTCAGAATTAAAGGATGTTTCTTTAGGAAGGTGAGGAGCAATTTCTTTAGTCAGAGGGCGGTGAATCTGTGGAATTCATTGCCACAGACGGCTGTGGAGGCCAAGTCGATGGATGTTTTTTAAGGCAGAGATGACAAGATTCTTGATTAGTAAACGGACTGTCAGGGATTATGGGGATGAAGGCAGGAGAATGGGGTTGAGCGGGAACGGTAGATCAGCCATGATTGAATGGAGGAATAGACTCGATGGGCCGAATGGCTTAATTCTGCTTCTAGAACTCATGAACTCATGGACTTTTCTTGCTGCGACCAGATGCACGAGCCTGAGAACTGTGACCTCCAGGTTCAAAAACAACTTTTTCCCATCAACCATCAACCACTTGAATTATGTAGGAAGGAACTGCAGATGTAGGTTTAAACCGAAGATAGACACAAAATCTATCTCAGAGCAACTCAGCGGGACAGGCAGCATCTCTGGAGAGAAGGAATGGGTGACGTTTCAATAGACAATGGACAATAGGTGCAGGAGTAGGCCATTCGGCCCTTCGAGCCAGCACCGCCATTCAATGTGATCATGCATGGCTGACCATCCACAATCAGTACCCCGTTCCTGCCCTCTCCCCATACCCCCTGACTCCGCTATCGTTCGGAGCTCCATCTAACTCTCTCTTGAAAGCATCCAGAGAATTGGCCTCCACTGCCTTCTGAGGCAGAGAATTCCTGGTCGAGACCCTTCCTCTGAGGAGGGGTCTCGACCTGAAACGTCACCCAGAGATGTTGCCCGTCCCGCTGAGTTACTCCAGCTTTTCGTATCCAAGCTCTTGAATTACCCTGCTTGATCAGTACGGGTGTAAGGGGTTATGGGGTGAAGGCAGGAGAATGGGGTTGAGTGGGAATGATAAACCAGCCGTGATTGAATGGCGGAGTAGACTTGACGGGGCTTATGAAGTTATGAAATTTAGTTTAATTTAGAGACACAGCATTGAAACAGGCCCTTCAGCCCACTGAACCCGTGCCGACCAGCAATCACCCACACACTACTTCTATGTTACACCTTGGGTGCAGTATACAGAAGACAATTAACGTACAGGCCTGCATGTCCTTGAGAAGAAGGAAAACCCACACAGGTCACGGGGAGAACGTGCAAACTCCGCATGGACAGCACCCGAGGTCAGGATCGAACCCGGGTCTCTGGCGATGTAAGGCAGCGACTCTTCCTCTGCGCCACCGTGCCACCCTACAACATCTACTCGTGCACAGATCTTTAGGGAATAGTGAGAGAGAGTCTTCATCTAAAACGTCGAGGATCCCTCTGACACTCCCGACGCACAGGGGGTAATTTACAGACGACCCCCCCTCATCCTTCTAAACTCCAGCGAGTACATTCCCAGTGATCTCTGCCTCCTAACCCCATTCTCCTGCCTTCTCCCCATAACCCTTGACACCCGTTCCAATCAAGAATTTGTCTGTCTCTGCCTTAAAAATACCCACTGACTTGGCCTCCACAGCCCTCTGTGGCAAAGAGTTCCACAGATTCACCACCCTCTGACTAAAGAAGTTCCTCCTCACCTCCTTTCTAAAAGAGCGCCCTTTAATTCTGAGGCTGTGCCCTCTGGTCCTAGACTCTCCCACTAGTGGAAACATCCTCTCCACATCACTCTATCCAGGCCTTTCATTATGCTGTAAGTTTCAATGAGGTCCCCCCTCATCCTTCTAAACTCCAGCGAGCACAGGCCCAGTGCCGACAAATGCTCATCCTACATTAACGCAAACATCTCCGGGATCATTCTTGTAAACATATAAGATTATTAAGGGGTTGGACACGTTACAGGCAGGAAACATGTTCCCAATGTTGGGGGAGTCCAGAACTAGGGGCCACAGTTTAAGAATAATTTGAGGAAGGGCATCCTTGTAATTGAGCGTAGGTTCACGAGATTGATCCCTGGGATGGTGGGACTGTCATATGAGCAAAGATTGAAAAGACTAGGCTTGTATTCACTGGAGTTTAGAAGGATGAGAGGGGATCTTATCGAGACATATAAAATTATAAAAGGACTGGACAAGCTAGATGCAGGAAAAATGTTCCCAATGTTGGGCGAGTCCAGAACCAGGGGCCACAGTCTTAGAATAAAGGGGAGGCCATTTAAAACTGAGGTGAGAAAAAACTTTTTCACCCAGAGTTGTGAATTTGTGGAATTCTCTGCCACAGAGGGCAGTGGAGGCCAAATCACTGGATAGATTTAAGAGAGAGTTAGATAGAGTTCTAGGGGCTGGTGGAATCAAGGGATATGGGGAGAAGGCAGGAACGGGGTACTGATTGAGGATGATCAGCCATGATCACATTGAATGGTGGTGCTGGCTCGAAAGGCCGAATGGCCTCCTCCTGCACCTATTGTCTATTGTCTAAACCTCCTCTGGACCCTCTCCAGAGCCAGCACATCCTTCCTCAGATATGGGGCCCAGAACTGCTCACAGTACTCCAAATGCGGCCTGACCAGCACCTTATATTCCTCAGCATTTTTTTTAGATTTAGATTTAGAGATACAGCGCGGAAACAGGCCCTTCGGCCCACCGAGTCCGTGCCGCCCAGCGATCCCCGCACACTGACACTATCCTACACACACTAGGGACAATTTTTTTTTAACATTTTACCCAGCCAATTAACCTACATACCTGCATGTCTTTGGAGTGTGGGAGGAAACCGAAGATCTGTAAGGCGGCGAATCTACCACCGTGCCGCGGGTAACGTTGGTTAATCTCCTGCGGCAGCGTGAAGTGCAGGTGGAGTAGATGGTCTGTGCGATGGACATCTACGCGTACACGTGTCAGGGGTTTATGGGGAGAAGGCAGGAGACTGGGGTTAGGAGGGAGAGATGGGTCAGCTCCTGGAGCGGACGCATCTCCGCCATCAGCATAGTCGGCGCGGCCGTGGGCTTCGTGTTGCCACTGCTGGTCATCGGCGTGTGCTACCCGCTCATCGCCCGGCGCCTGCTGGAGCCTACGGCCGGCCGCGCCATCCACGACGTCAAGCGCCGGGCCCTACGCACGGTGCTGCTGATCCTGGCCGTGTTCCTGGTGTGCTTCGTGCCCTACCACCTGGTCCAGCTGGTCCACACCGCCCTGCGCCTACGCCCCACCATGGGCCCCACCTGCAAGCACCTCTGCTTCACCTACGCCGCACGCCGGGTCACCATGGCCCTGACCAGCCTGAACTGCTGCCTGGACCCACTGATATACTCGCTGGCACGACACCGCCCGCCATTACCTTCTCCCTGCTGCTGCCCCCACCTCCCCCGCCTCCCCTCCCTCAACATCAACCTCCGCAGCAAGGAGACCACCCAGACCAAGGGCTAGACCCCAGAATCAGAGTCTAGACAGCACCCAGACCAAGGGCTAGACCCCAGACACAAAGTCTAGACAGCACCCAGACCAAGGGCTGGACCCCAGACACAGAGTCTAGACAGCACCCAGACCAAGGGCTAGACCCCAGACACAGCGTCTAGACAGCACCCAGACCAAGGGCTGGACCGCAGACACAGAGCGTCTAGACAGCACCCAGACCAAGGGCTGGACCTCAGACACAGAGTCTAGACAGCACCCAGACCAAGGGCTAGACCACAGACACAGCGTCTAGACAGCACCCAGACCAAGGGCTAGACGCCCAGACACGGAGTCTAGACAGCACCCAGAACAAGGGCTGGACCCCAGACACAGAGCGTCTAGACAGCACCCAGACCACGGGCTAGACCCCAGACACAGAGTCTAGACAGCACCCAGACCAAGAGCAAGAGCTGGTCCCCAGGAGGAGCCCAGACAGGCCATGTCTAGACAGTACCCAGAGTCTAATGTCTAGACACAACCAAGAGCAAGAGCTAGTCCCCAGGAGCAGCCCAGACACGCCATGTCTAGACAGTACCCAGAGTGTAGTGAGGGAATGGGGGGGAGGGGGAAACAGTGATGGTTACCTGAAACAGGAGCGTGAACTTTGAAACTCGCGCCACAACATGGCGGCTCTTGCAGTCGGGCCCAGTAGACTATTCATGTACCTTTGCTAATCCAGGATAATATGGTCAAACTCTGTTTGCAAGAAAATAATGTTACTGTGTGCTTGCACTTTGTACGTGACAATAAAAGCACCATACAACCATAGAGCTCTTGATTATAGTCATAGACCCACACACACACACTGATGCACACACACACACTGACACACACACACACTGACACACATACGCATACATACACTGACACTCGCACACACACTGACTTACGCACACACACTGACTTACGCACACACAGACGCACACACGCGCGCACACACACACACTGACATGCACACATACACACGCACACACACTGACACACACACTGACACACACACACACACTGACATACGCATACACACACACACACACTGACACCCACACACACACTGACATAAGCACACAAACACACACACCGACACACACACACAGGCAGACACACACACGCTGACATACGCACACACACATGCGCACCCACTGACATTACGCACACACACTGACAAACGCACACACACACACTGACATGCGCACGCACACACTGACATACGCACACACACACACACACACTGACATATGCACACACAGACACGCACATACACTGACATGCACACGCACACACACACACTGACACGCACACCCACTGACATGCACACACACTGACACGCACACACACAAACTGACATACGCACACACACACTGACATATGCACACACACACTGACATATGCACACATGCACACACACTGACACGCATGCAGTGACACGCGCACACACACTGACATACATACACACGCACTGACATGCAAGCACACACTGACATGCATACACACTGACATACACACACACTGACATGCACACACATAGACACTTGCACACACACATTCACACATCGACACAGCTACACACACACTGATATACACATTGACACGCATACACACATAGGCACACGTGGACACACACACATAGATTCACACAATGACACCCACACATACACACACACACTGACACGCACACACTGACACACACACGCATTGACATGCACACACAGACACACACATACATAGATACACACATACTGACACACACATACATTGACACACACACTGACACACCGTGCCTGTCTCGCACAGGGTCATGCGCACACCTACATAGTGAGAGCCACCCACACACAATTTCTCTGACACACACTCACACATAGTCAGTCACACACACTGTCTCACACACACAGTCTCTCACACATGCCGTCTCAGTCAGACTCACACTTAGTAACACCCACACAAACATAGTCTAACAGTCACATACTGACACAATCTCACACATTGTCTCACGCTCACAGGCTCACACACAGCAGCTCACACACACTCTCAGTCACAGGCTCATACACAGTGACAAACTCGCTCTCATTCTCACACACAGTCTCACAAACTCACATTCATTCTCACGCACACACACTGTCTCACAAACTCACACTCATTCTCACACACAGTCTGACAAACTCACACTCATTCTCACACAGTCTCACAAACACACTCATTCTCACACACACACACACACTGTCTCACAAACTCACACTCATTCTCACACACAGTCGCACAAACACACACTCATTCTCACACACAGTCTCACACTCATTCTCACACACAGTCTCACAAACTCACACTCATTCTCACACACACACTCTCACAAACTCACACTCATTCTCACACAGTCTCAAACTCACACTCATTCTCACACACACAGCCTCACAAACTCGCACTCATTCTCACACACACTGTCTCACAAACTTACACACATTCTCACACACACACAGTCGCACAAACTCACACTCATTCTCACACACAGTCTCAAACTCACACTCATTCTCACACACAGTCTTACAAACTCACTCATTCTCACACCCACACTGTCTCATAAACTCACACTCATTCTCACACACTCTCACAAACTCACACTCATTCTCACACACACACTCTCACAAACTCACACTCATTCTCACAGTCTCAAACTCACACTCATACTCACACACAGTTTCACAAACTCACACTCATTCTCACAGTCTCGCAAACTCACACTCATTCACACACACACACACTGTCTCACAACCTCACACCCTTTCTCACACACACAGTCTCACAAACACACTCATTCTCACACACAGTCTCACAAACTCACACTCATTCTCACACACAGTCTCAAACTCACACTCATTCTCACACACACAGTCTAACAATCTCACACTCATTCTCACACACACAGTCTCACAAACACACCCATTCTCACACACAGTCTCACAAACACACTCATTCTCACATACACACTTCTCATAAACACACTCATTCTCACACACACACACTGTCTCACAAACTCACACTAATTCTCACACACACACTGTCTCACAAACACACTCATTCTCACACACAGTCTCACAAACTCACACTCATTCTCACACAGTCTCACAAACTCACACTCATTCTCACACACACACAGTCGCACAAACTCACACTCATTCTCACACACTGTCTCACAAACTCCCACTCATTCTCACACACAGTCTCACAAACTCACATTCTCACACAGAGTCTCGCAAACACACACACACAGTCACTTGCACAAACTGTCTCACAGTCAGACTCACACACAGTCTGACAAACTCACGCTCATTGCCACACACACACTTTCTCACAAACTCACACTCATTCTCGCACACACTGTCTCACAAACTCACACTCATTCTCACACACACAGTCTCACAAACTCACACTCATTCTCACGCACACGCTGTCGCACAGTCACAGACGCTCACACACACGGTCTCAGTCACAGGCTCACACAGAGTCACTTGCGCACACTGTCTCACTGTCAGTCTCACACACAGTCTCACAAACTCACGCTCATTCTCACACACACACACACGTTGTCACAAACTCACACACATTCTCACACACACGGTCACAAACTCACACTCATTCTCACACACACAGTCTCACAAACTCACACTCATTCTCACACACAGTCTCAAACTCACACTAATTCTCACACACAGTCTCACAAACTCACATTCATTCTCACACACACACACTGTCTCACAAACTCACACTCATTCTCACACACAGTCTGACAAACTCACACTCATTCTCACACAGTCTCACAAACACACTCATTCTCACACACACACACACACTGTCTCACAAACTCACACTCATTCTCACACACAGTCGCACAAACACACACTCATTCTCACACACAGTCTCACACTCATTCTCACACACAGTCTCACAAACTCACACTCATTCTCACACACACACTCTCACAAACTCACACTCATTCTCACACAGTCTCAAACTCACACTCATTCTCACACACACAGCCTCACAAACTCGCACTCATTCTCACACACACTGTCTCACAAACTTACACACATTCTCACACACACACAGTCGCACAAACTCACACTCATTCTCACACACAGTCTCAAACTCACACTCATTCTCACACACAGTCTCACAAACTCACACTCATTCTCACACACAGTCTCACAAACTCACACTCATTCTCACACAGTCTTACAAACTCACTCATTCTCACACCCACACTGTCTCATAAACTCACACTCATTCTCACACACTCTCACAAACTCACACTCATTCTCACACACACACTCTCACAAACTCACACTCGTTCTCACAGTCTCAAACTCACACTCATACTCACACACAGTTTCACAAACTCACACTCATTCTCACAGTCTCGCAAACTCACACTCATTCACACACACACACTGTCTCACAACCTCACACCCTTTCTCACACACACAGTCTCACAAACACACTCATTCTCACACACAGTCTCACAAACTCACACTCATTCTCACACACAGTCTCAAACTCACACTCATTCTCACACACACAGTCTAACAATCTCACACTCATTCTCACACACACAGTCTCACAAACACACCCATTCTCACACACAGTCTCACAAACACACTCATTCTCACACACACTTCTCATAAACACACTCATTCTCACACACACACACTGTCTCACAAACTCACACTAATTCTCACACACACACTGTCTCACAAACACACTCATTCTCACACACAGTCTCACAAACTCACACTCATTCTCACACAGTCTCACAAACTCACACTCATTCTCACACACACACTCTCACAAACTCCCACTCATTCTCACACACACACAGTCGCACAAACT
Organism: Rhinoraja longicauda; assembly: GCF_053455715.1. Lineage (NCBI taxonomy): Eukaryota > Metazoa > Chordata > Chondrichthyes > Rajiformes > Arhynchobatidae > Rhinoraja > Rhinoraja longicauda. Next base: position 11,152,588 of record NC_135986.1, read on the forward strand.
CACACTCATTCTCACACACTGTCTCACAAACTCCCACTCATTCTCACACACACACTGTCTCACAAACACACTCATTCTCACACACAGTCTCACAAACTCACACTCATTCTCACACAGTCTCACAAACTCCCACTCATTCTCACACACACACACTCACAAACTCCCACTCATTCTCACACACACACAGTCGCACAAACTCACACTCATTCTCACACACTGTCTCACAAACTCCCACTCATTCTCACACACACACTGTCTCACAAACACACTCATTCTCACACACAGTCTCACAAACTCACACTCATTCTCACACAGTCTCACAAAGTCCCACTCATTCTCACACACACACTCTCACAAACTCACACTCATTCTCACACACACACAGTCGCACAAACTCCCACTCATTCTCACACACTGTCTCACAAACTCCCACTCATTCTCACACACAGTCTCACAAACTCACACTTATTCTCACACACAGTCTCACAAACTCACACTCATTCTCACACACAGTCTTACAAACTCACTCATTCTCACACCCACACTGTCTCATAAACTCACACTCATTCTCACACACTCTCACAAACTCACACTCATTCTCACACACACACTCTCACAAACTCACACTCATTCTCACAGTCTCAAACTCACACTCATTCTCACACACAGTTTCACAAACTCACACTCATTCTCACACAGTCTCGCAAACTCACACTCATTCACACACACACACACTGTCTCACAACCTCACACCCTTTCTCACACACACACAGTCTCACAAACACACCCATTCTCACACACAGTCTCACAAACTCACACTCATTCTCACACACAGTCTCACAAACTCACACTCATTCTCACACACACAGTCTAACAATCTGACACTCATTCTCACACACACAGTCTCACAAACACACCCATTCTCACACACAGTCTCACAAACACACTCATTCTCACACACACACTTCTCATAAACACACTCATTCTCACACACACACACTGTCTCACAAACTCACACTAATTCTCACACACACACTGTCTCACAAACACACTCATTCTCACACACTGTCTCATAAACTCACACTCATTCTCACACACTCTCACAAACTCACACTCATTCTCACACACACACTCTCACAAACTCACACTCATTCTCACAGTCTCAAACTCACACTCATACTCACACACAGCTTCACAAACTCACACTCATTCTCACAGTCTCGCAAACTCACACTCATTCACACACACACACACTGTCTCACAACCTCACACCCTTTCTCACACACACAGTCTCACAAACACACTCATTCTCACACACAGTCTCACAAACTCACACTCATTCTCACACACAGTCTCAAACTCACACTCATTCTCACACACACAGTCTAACAATCTCACACTCATTCTCACACACACAGTCTCACAAACACACCCATTCTCACACACAGTCTCACAAACACACTCATTCTCACATACACACTTCTCATAAACACACTCATTCTCACACACACACACTGTCTCACAAACTCACACTAATTCTCACACACACACTGTCTCACAAACACACTCATTCTCACACACAGTCTCACAAACTCACACTCATTCTCACACAGTCTCACAAACTCACACTCATTCTCACACACACACAGTCGCACAAACTCACACTCATTCTCACACACTGTCTCACAAACTCCCACTCATTCTCACACACAGTCTCACAAACTCACATTCTCACACAGAGTCTCGCAAACACACACACACAGTCACTTGCACAAACTGTCTCACAGTCAGACTCACACACAGTCTGACAAACTCACGCTCATTGCCACACACACACTTTCTCACAAACTCACACTCATTCTCACGCACACGCTGTCGCACAGTCACAGACGCTCACACACACGGTCTCAGTCACAGGCTCACACAGAGTCACTTGCGCACACTGTCTCACTGTCAGTCTCACACACAGTCTCACAAACTCACGCTCATTCTCACACACACACACGTTGTCACAAACTCACACACATTCTCACACACACGGTCACAAACTCACACTCATTCTCACACACACAGTCTCACAAACTCACACTCATTCTCACACACAGTCTCAAACTCACACTAATTCTCACACACAGTCTCACAAACTCACATTCATTCTCACACACACACACTGTCTCACAAACTCACACTCATTCTCACACACAGTCTGACAAACTCACACTCATTCTCACACAGTCTCACAAACACACTCATTCTCACACACACACACACACACACTGTCTCACAAACTCACACTCATTCTCACACACAGTCGCACAAACACACACTCATTCTCACACACAGTCTCACACTCATTCTCACACACAGTCTCACAAACTCACACTCATTCTCACACACACACTCTCACAAACTCACACTCATTCTCACACAGTCTCAAACTCACACTCATTCTCACACACACAGCCTCACAAACTCGCACTCATTCTCACACACACTGTCTCACAAACTTACACACATTCTCACACACACACAGTCGCACAAACTCACACTCATTCTCACACACAGTCTCAAACTCACACTCATTCTCACACACAGTCTCACAAACTCACACTCATTCTCACACACAGTCTCACAAACTCACACTCATTCTCACACACAGTCTTACAAACTCACTCATTCTCACACCCACACTGTCTCATAAACTCACACTCATTCTCACACACTCTCACAAACTCACACTCATTCTCACACACACACTCTCACAAACTCACACTCATTCTCACAGTCTCAAACTCACACTCATACTCACACACAGTTTCACAAACTCACACTCATTCTCACAGTCTCGCAAACTCACACTCATTCACACACACACACTGTCTCACAACCTCACACCCTTTCTCACACACACAGTCTCACAAACACACTCATTCTCACACACAGTCTCACAAACTCACACTCATTCTCACACACAGTCTCAAACTCACACTCATTCTCACACACACAGTCTAACAATCTCACACTCATTCTCACACACACAGTCTCACAAACACACCCATTCTCACACACAGTCTCACAAACACACTCATTCTCACACACACACTTCTCATAAACACACTCATTCTCACACACACACACTGTCTCACAAACTCACACTAATTCTCACACACACACTGTCTCACAAACACACTCATTCTCACACACAGTCTCACAAACTCACACTCATTCTCACACAGTCTCACAAACTCACACTCATTCTCACACACACACTCTCACAAACTCCCACTCATTCTCACACACACACAGTCGCACAAACTCACACTCATTCTCACACACTGTCTCACAAACTCCCACTCATTCTCACACACACACTGTCTCACAAACACACTCATTCTCACACACAGTCTCACAAACTCACACTCATTCTCACACAGTCTCACAAACTCACACTCATTCTCACACACACACTCTCACAAACTCCCACTCATTCTCACACACACACAGTCGCACAAACTCACACTCATTCTCACACACTGTCTCACAAACTCCCACTCATTCTCACACACACACTGTCTCACAAACACACTCATTCTCACACACAGTCTCACAAACTCACACTCATTCTCACACAGTCTCACAAAGTCCCACTCATTCTCACACACACACTCTCACAAACTCACACTCATTCTCACACACACACAGTCGCACAAACTCCCACTCATTCTCACACACTGTCTCACAAACTCCCACTCATTCTCACACACAGTCTCACAAACTCACACTTATTCTCACACACAGTCTCACAAACTCACACTCATTCTCACACACAGTCTTACAAACTCACTCATTCTCACACCCACACTGTCTCATAAACTCACACTCATTCTCACACACTCTCACAAACTCACACTCATTCTCACACACACACTCTCACAAACTCACACTCATTCTCACAGTCTCAAACTCACACTCATTCTCACACACAGTTTCACAAACTCACACTCATTCTCACACAGTCTCGCAAACTCACACTCATTCACACACACACACTGTCTCACAACCTCACACCCTTTCTCACACACACACAGTCTCACAAACACACTCATTCTCACACACAGTCTCACAAACTCACACTCATTCTCACACACAGTCTCACAAACTCACACTCATTCTCACACACAGTCTAACAATCTGACACTCATTCTCACACACACAGTCTCACAAACACACCCATTCTCACACACAGTCTCACAAACACACTCATTCTCACACACACACTTCTCATAAACACACTCATTCTCACACACACACACTGTCTCACAAACTCACACTAATTCTCACACACACACTGTCTCACAAACACACTCATTCTCACACACAGTCTCACAAACTCACACTCATTCTCACACAGTCTCACAAAGTCCCACTCATTCTCACACACACACTCTCACAAACTCACACTCATTCTCACACACACACAGTCGCACAAACTCACACTCATTCTCACACACTGTCTCACAAACTCCCACTCATTCTCAAACACAGTCTCACAAACTCACATTCTCACACAGAGTCTCACAAACACACACACACAGTCACTTGCACAAACTGTCTCACAGTCAGACTCACACACAGTCTCACAAACTCACGCTCATTGTCACACACACACTTTCTCACAAACTCACACTCATTCTCGCACACACTGTCTCACAAACTCACACTCATTCTCACACACACAGTCTCACAAACTCACACTCATTCTCACGCACACGCTGTCGCACAGTCACAGACGCTCACACACACTGTCTCAGTCACAGGCTCACACAGAGTCACTTGCGCACACTGTCTCACTGTCAGTCTCACACACAGTCTCACAAACTCACGCTCATTCTCACACACACACACATTGTCACAAACTCACATACATTCTCACACACACGGTCACAAACTCACACTCATTCTCACACACACAGTCTCACAAACTCACACTCATTCTCACACACAGTCTCCCAAACTCACACTCATTCTCACACACAGTCTCACACTAATTCTCACACACAGTCTCACAAACTCACACTCATTCTCACACACACTCTCTCACAAACACACTCATTCTCACACAGTCTCAAACTCACACTTATTCTCACACACAGTCTCACAAACTCACACTCGTTCTCACACACACAGTCTCACAAATACACTCATTCGCACACACAAAGTCTCACAAACTCACTCATTCTCACACACACACGGTCTCATAAACTCACACATTCTCACACACGCACTGTCTCACAAACTCACACTCATTCTCACACACACAGTCTCACAAACTCACACACATTCTCACACACACGGTTTCACAGTCACAGGCTCACACACAGTCACTTGCACACACTGTCTCACAGTCAGACTCACACACAGTCTCACAAACACACACACATTCTCACACACACTGTCTCACAGTCACAGACGCACACACACACAGTCGCTCACACACACGGTCTCACAGTCACATGCTCACACACACTTGCACACAACTGTCTCACAGTCAGACACACACAGTCTCAAAAACACACACACATTCTCACACACACACAGTCTCACAAATTCATACACAGTATCACACTGTCTCACAGTCACAGACTCACTCACACACAGTCGCCCACACACACTATCTCACAGTTACACACTCACACACTGCCACACAAACTCACACATTCTCACACACAGTCATAGACTCACACACAGTCTCACCAACTCACACACATTCTCACACACACACTGTCACAGACTCACACACCGTCTCACAGACTCACACACATTCTCACAAACACACTGTCTCCAACATTGTCTCACAGTCACAGTCTCACAAACTCACACACACACACAGTCCCTCGGTGTCCCTCCCACACACGATCTCTCACACAATCGGACTCTCTCACAGCCCCACCGACACACAGCACGGTCCCCCCCCCACCTCTCCCCAACCCCCCCCCCCCACCCCTCCCCAACCCCCCCACCCCTCCACCCCCACCCCACCCTGTTTACACAAATGCCCATCTTCTGTCGGTTAGTGTCCGCATTGTTACCCTGATCCCTCCCTCTGACGCTCAACACAGGAACACAGGGGGACGTGGGCTTACTCATGAGCTCATAGAAGAGTCTCGACCCGAAACGTCTCTCATTCATTTGTTCTACGTCTCTCTACACCACCGTCTGTATCTCTCGTTTCCCTTTCCTCTGACCCTCAGTCTGAAGAAGGGTCTCGACCTTCACCCATTCCTTCTCTCCAGAGATGCTGCCTGTCCCGCTGACTCACTCCATTGTTTTGTGTCTATCTTCAATCCGAAGGCTTCGATTCGCTTTCCTTGCTACCGACTCGACTTGCAAGTTAACCTTTAGCTGAGCAGGATCTGGAGGGCAGGGGAGAGGCACAGATACACAAGCTGTGGTTTACTGAGTAAAAACTGCACAGGCGAGAGGCAGGAAGGAAGCACTGTGGCTCTCAGGGTGACAGATCGCCCTCCCCAGAACTTATTGCACCACAGACACACGCTCGCCCCGTGTCAAGACACGAGCACTCAAATTACACAGAGTATCCCATCCTGGGAATATTCTTCATTCTAACTGCCTCCGGGCAACGGAGCAAGGGGGAATTCTCCTTTAGTTCAGTCCAGTCCAGTTCAGTTCAGTTCAGTTCAGTTCAGTCAGTTCAGTTCAATATAATTCAGTTCAATTTAGTTCAGTTCAGTTTAGTTCAGTTCAATTTAGTTCAGCTCAATTTAATTCAGTTCAGTTCAATTTAATTCAGTTTATTTCAGTTTAGTTTAGTTTAGTTTAGTTTAGTTTAGTTTAGTTTAGTTCAATTTAATTCAGTTCAGTTCAGTTTAGTTTAGTTTAGTTTAGTTTAGTTTGTAGAATTGATCATAGTTAGCTGGGAGAAGGTGACAACAAAGCAAACAGAGATCAAACGTAATCGGGGACAGTCAGACTGGTGGGAGAACTGGGAATGGAGATGAGGAAGAACATTTTCACTCAGAGAGTTGAGAAGCTGTGGAACTCTCTGCCTCAGAAGGCAGTGGAGACCAATTCCCTGGATGCTTTCAAGAGAGAGTTAGATAGAGCTCTTAAGGATAGCGGGGTCAGGGGGTATGGGGAGAAGGCAGGAACGGGGTACTGATTGTGCATGATCAGACATGATCAGCCATGATCACGGTGAATGGCGGTGCTGGCTCGAAGGGTCGAATGGCCTCATCCTGCACCTATTGTCTATTGTCTATTGTCTATTGCTGGTTTATACCGAAGAAAGACACAAAGTGCTGGAGTAACTCAGCGGCTCAGGCAGCATCCCTGGAGGAAGAGGAATAGGTGACGATTCGGGTCCGAGCCCTTGTTCTGACACCTGTAAGCCCGTACGTCTTTGGGATGTGGGAGGAAACCGAAGCACCCGGAGGAAACCCACGCGGCCACAGGGAGAATGAGCAAACTATGCGCACATGGACAGCACCCGAAGTCAGGATGGAACCCGGGTCTCTGGCACTGTGAGGCAGCAGTTATACCCGCAGCGCCACCATTGAAGTGGTGCTCTATAATAAACAAAAAAATCAATAAATAACTAACCACAATACCTGATTTAGTTTTAGTTTTAGTTTTAGGGATACAATACGGGAGGAGGCCCTTCGGCCCACCGAGTCCGCACCGACCAGCGATCCCCACACACTAACACCATCCTACATTTACACCAAGCCACTTAACCTACAAACCTGCACGACTTTGGAGTGTGGGAGGAAACCGAAGATCCCGGGGAAAACCCACGCAGGTCACGGGGAGAACGTCCAAACTCCGTGCAGACGGGTGCAGTTTGGTGCAAACAACCCCCCAAAGTCCTTAGTTCAACCAAAGACACAGTCCAGAGAGGTCCATCGCTGAAGTTAGTGTTGTGCAGTGGATAAACGCAAAACGCTGGAGTAACTCAGCGGGTCAGGCAGCATCTCTGGAGATCAGAGATGCTGCCTGACCCACTGAGTTACTCAAGACTTTTGTGTCTATACCAGACCAAGTGGACCCGTTGGGCTCAAACAGTTTTCAGGCTCCTGTACCTTCTTCCCGATGGCAGGGGTGAGATGTGTGTGTGGTCAGGGTGGTGTGAGCCTCTGACGATGCTGGCTGCCTTTTTGGGGCAGAGACTCCTGTAGACTCCTGTAGATCCCTTTGATGGTGGGGAGGTCAGTGCCCGTGATGTACCGGGCAGTGTCAACAACTTTTAGCGATCTCCTTCGCTCATAGGCTTTCGAGTTGCTGAACCAGGCCGTGATATGCTCTCTACTGCACACCTGTAGAGGGCGATGAACCTGTGGAATTCATTGCCACAGACGGCTGTGGAGGCCAAGTCAATGGGTCTTTCTTAAACATTTTTAAGGCAGATTTTTGATTGCTAAATGTGCTCAGAGATTTGGGGGAGAAGGCAGGAGAATGGAATTGAGAGGGAAAGATAGATCAGCCATGAGTGAAAGGTGGAATAGACTCGATGGGCCGAATGGCCTAATTCTACTCCTGGAACATGTGACGGGCTTAGAAGCTCAAGAGAGTATGCGTCAAAATACCAAATCTCGTCATTCTTCTCAGGAAGACCGACTACCTCACAACGCCGGAGACCCGGGTTCGATCCTGACCGCGGATGCTTGCCTCTACGGAGCCTGTCCGTTCTCCCCGCGACATTTGTGGGTTTTCTCCGAGATCGTCGGTTTCCTCCCGCACTCCAAAGACGTACAGAGTTGTAGGTTAATTGGCTTGGTGTGAATGTAGAACAAAATTGTCCCTAGTGCGTGTGGGATAGTGTTGGTGTGCGGGGATCGCCGGTCAGCGCCTACTTGGTGGGCCGAAGGGCCAGTTTCCAAGCTTAATTTTGAGATACAGCACCCGAACAGGCCCTTCAGCCCATTGAGTTGGTGCTGACCAAGATGCCCCATCCACGCTACTCCCATTTAGTTTATTTTAGTTCAGAGCAGTTAAATTCAATTCACTGTGGTTAGTCACATGTGACAATGATGTACTCCATTCCACTCCAGTTCACTTCAGTTCAGTTCAGTTTAGTTTAGTTCAGTTTAGATCAGACATGTCCAAAGTCCGGCCAATCGCGGCCCGATGTCAGATTTTATACGGCTTGCAGCTTCCGTCTTAAAATTTATTATTTATGGCCCGCCAGCACTGTCTAACAGAATGAATAAATCATACAGGTTCAAAATGAAATTCCTTTTTTCACATCATGGTGGCAGCACCACTCTGTAACTCAGTCTAGCAGTGTGAACCATGCTGTGACCCCTTGCCGCCAATTTCTGCCATGGCTACTGTAAATAAAAAGAGGAAAGTTTGTACTGAGGACCGCCGCTTCCAGGAAAGATGGAAATTGCAGTATTCTTTCACTGAAAACCGAAACAATTGTGTTTGCCTAATTTGTCAAGAGACTGTTGCCGTATTTAAGGAATTCAATGTAAAGAGGCACTACGAAACAAAACATGCGTATGCATACGACAGGCTAACAGGAAGCGATCGTGCTGAAAAAGTAAATCAACTCCATGCTGCCTTGGCCTCACCACAGCGGTTCTTCTCGAGGGCCCTAGAGCCAAATGAAAACATTACCAAAGCAAGCTACGAAGTGGCCACGTTAGTCGCTAAACATGGCAAACCGTTTACGGAGGGTGAGTTTATTAAAGACTGTGTCATGCAAATGGTGGAGAACCTTTGTCCCGAGAAGAAGCAAGAATTTGCTAATGATTGCTTGGCTCGTAACACTGTGGCACGGAGAATTGAAGACATATCATCAGATATTAAGAGACAACTGGGTAACAGGGGGATGAATTTAGAATTTTTTTCATTAGCCTGTGATGAAAGCACAGACTTATCTGACACCGCTCAGTTACTGATTTTTTTGAGAGGAGTTGACGATTATATGAATTTTATATAAATCCGTTCATATTGCAGAAGAGCTGCTTGACATTCAAAGCCTTAAAGGCCAAACGAAAGAAACGGATTTATTTGCTTCTGTTTGTTCAGCTGTTGATAACATCAAACTACCATGGAGTAAAGTTAGTGGGATTATTACCGATGGCGTGCCTGCTATGGCCGGTGAACGAAGTGGATTATCCACACTGATCTGTAACAAAGTTAGTGAAGAAGAAGGCAACGCTATTAAACTCCACTGTATAATTCACCAGCAGGTTCTCTGCGCGAAACATTTGAAATTTGATCATGTTATGAAACCGGTGGTAAAGACAATTAACTTCATTCGCTCTAAAGCCCTGAACCACCGCCAGTTTCAACAGTTCATGCTCGACATCCAGGCTGAATACGGAGATGTATTATATCACAACGATGTGATGTGGCTGAGTCCGATTTTTCTCTCTCCGAGGGGAAATTGGACAGTTTTCAAAAGGGACAATCGATGCAAGAACTTGCAGATACTGTATGGCTGGCAGATTTGGCTTTTTTGGTTGACATAACAAAGCATCTGAATGCACTGAACGTTAGCCTCCAATGTCAAGACACAGTGATGAGCCAGCTATATGCACACATTAAGGCCTTTGGAACCAAACTGCAACTTTTCCAAAGACACCTGTCACAGACAGAGCCCTGCACCGCACATTTTCCAGCTTTGCGTGAGATCATGAACAGTTTTACACAGGACAATATCTGTGCACAAACAAAGAGGTATACAACAGCCATTGCATCTCTTACAATGGAGTTCAACGAACGCTTTGGGGATTTTGAAGCTATCGAAAAGGACATGTTGCACTTCTCTTCCCCCTTCTCCGTCGACCCTGATGATGCTCCACAACAGCTGCAGCTGGAGCTCATTGAGCTGCAGTGTGACAATGAGTGGCGCTGTCGACACCAGCAGCTTTCTCTTGTGAACTTTTACCGGCAGCTGGAAAAAGGCCGGTTTCCTGAAATGCGATCATTTGCAAAGAAACCGCTGAGATTGTTCGGCTCCACATATTTGTGTGAGCTGACATTTTCATTTATGAACTTCAACAAGAACCGCTTCAGGTCAAGACTCAGTGACTCCCACCTGCTTGATATTTTACGTATCTCAACCACTGCTTTCAAACCAGACCTGGCCTACATACTGAAGTCAAGATCTCAGTATCACCCGTCTCATTAATGTCAGTACCTGTTTCTTGGCCATCTGAAATGAATAAATTCTAGTTTCTGAGTATTTTGAATTTGCGTTAGATCTGATATGTCAGCTTTTTCAAATGGTAATAGCTGTCACTATGAAAAGCAAAAAAAATATTTATAAATAGTACTGCACATGGACTTATGGAATTTATTGTATTTATCTTTTGATAAGATTAAGATTTATCTGCAACTTAAATCTCACACCTGAATGGCTTACATTTGGGCACATGTTCATTTAAAAAATGACTATTGTTGCAAATAAATAGTTATATAACTGGATTTGTATGTAACTTTTATGGTTCAAAAAGTCTCGAGAGGGGCCATTGGCCCTTGGGTATTTTCACATTATCAAATCTGGCCCTCTTTGAAACAAGTTTGGACACCACTGGTTTAGATTATTTTTGTTAGTTTGGTTTAGTTTAGTTTAGGTCAGTTTTGACATACAGCGCCCAAACAGGTCCTTCAGCCCAACGAGACCACGCCGACTAGCGATCCCTGCACACAAAATTAACCTGCACGTCTTTGGAGTGTGGGAGGAAACCGGAGCACCTAAGGAAAACCCACGCAGGTCATGGGGAGAACGTGCAAACTCCGCACAGGCAGCATCCAGAGTCAGGATTTTCAGGGTGCTCCAGTTTCCTCCCACAGTCCAATGACGTGCAGGTTTGTAGGTTAATTTGGCTTCAGTAAAAATTGTAAATTGGCCCTCGTTGGTAGGATAGTGTTAGTGTGCGGGGATCGCTGGTCGGCGCGGACCCGGTGGGCCGAAGGGCCTGTTTCCGCGCTGCATCTCTAAACTAAACTAAACTAAAACTAAAGTATAGGCTATAGGTGGATAGGTTTCTTGATGTTTGCATCAGCTTGCTGGGTCCAGGACAGATCTTCAGAGATAAGAAGTCAACAAGATGAGAATGGATTGAATTCGAACAGCTTTGAGGTGAGGTCATTTTCACCCACAATTGGTACACTGCAGATAAACACACTCATGTTTACTTATACAGCTTACTAAAAGATAAAAGTGGGTGTTGCCCCAAAACCTGCTTGCAAACCACATTTAACTCATGTTTAATGTCACGGTAGCGCAGTGGTAGAGTTGCTGCTTTACAGCGAATGCAGCGCCGGAGACTCAGGTTCGATCCTGACTACGGGTGCTGCACTGTAAGGAGTTTGTACGTTCTCCCCGTGACCTGCGTGGGTTTTCTCCGAGATCTTCGGTTTCCTCCCACACTCCAAAGACGTACAGGTATGTAGGTTAATTGGCTGGGTAAATGTAAAAATTGTCCCTAGTGGGTGTAGGATAGTGTTAATGTACGGGGATCACTGGGCGGCACGGACTTGGAGGGCCGAAAAGGCCTGTTTCCGGCTGTAGATATATGATGATGATGATGATATGCACAAGGCTCAGCAATGTTGCCAGGACTCGAGGGTGTGAGCTACAGGGAGAGGTTGAGCAGGCTGGGTCTCTATTCCTTGGAGCGCAGGAGGATGAGGGCTGATCTTACAGAGGTGTACAAAATCGTGAGAGGAATAGATCGGGTAAACGCACAGTCTCTTGCCCGGAGATAGACATAGAATGCTGGAGTAACTCAGCGGGACAGGCAGCATCTCTGGAGAGAAGGAATGGGTGACGATTCAGGTCGAGACCCTTCTTCAGACTGATGTCAGGGGAGGGGGCGGGACAAAGATAGGATGTAGTCGGAGACATGAAGACTAGTGGGAGAACTGGGAAGGGGGAGGAGATAGAGAGGGAAAGAAAGGGAAAGTTACACCAGCATTTTGTGTCTACCTTCGATTTAAACCAGCATCTGCATTTTTTTTCTACCTATTGCCCAGAGTATGGAAATCGAGGACCAGAGGACATAGATTTAAGGTGAAGGGGAAATGATTTCATTGGAATCTGAGGGGTAACGTTTTTCACACAAAGGGTGATGGGGGCATGGAACGAGCTGCCAGAGGAGGTAGTTGAGGCTGGGACTATCCCAATGTTTAAGAAACAGTTGGACAGGTACATGGATAGGACAGGTTTAGAGGGATATTGACCAAGCGCAGGCTGGTGGAACTAGTGTAGCTGGGACATGTTGGCCGGTGTGGGCAAGTAGGGCCGAAGGGCCTGTTTCCACGCTGTATCACTCTATGACTCTATGGCTAATGAAAATCTTGCTTGTAGTTGCATCATTCAAACACACAAAAAACAAAATTGCCCCTGTCATGCAAGACAGTAAAAGAACAGTCACAAACGATAGACATGGAGTGCTGGAGTAACTCAGCGCGTCAGGCAGCATCTTTTAAAGTCATAGAGTCTTCGAGTCATAGAGTGATACGGTGTGGAAACAGGCCCTTCGGCCCAAGTTGCCCACACTTGCCCAACATGGTGCCCGGAACTGAACAAAATGCTCCAAATGCGGCCTCACCAACGTCGTATACAACTGCTACATGACCTCCCAACTTCTACACTCAATACTCTGGCTGATGAAGGCCAAAGTGCCAAAAGCCCTTTTGGGCTTCAAGGAAATCCACCTTCAAGGAAACATACACCTGCACTCCTAGATCCCTCTGCTCTACAACACTCCCCAGAGCCCGACCATTCACTGTGTAGGTATTTATTCACAAAATGCTGGAGTAACTCAGCAGGTCAGGCAGCATCTCAGGAGAGAAGGAATGTGTGACGTTTCGGGTCAAGACCCTTCTTCAGCCCATATCATATCATATCATATCATATATATACAGCCGGAAACAGGCCTTTTCGGCCCACCAAGTCCGTGCCGCCCAACAATCCCCGTACATTAACACTATCCTACACCCACTAGGGACAATTTTTTACATTTACCCAGCCAATTAACCTACATACCTGTACGTCTTTGGAGTGTGGGAGGAAACCGAAGATCTCGGAGAAAACCCACGCAGGTCACGGGGAGAACGTACAAACTCCTTACAATGCAGCACCCGTAGTCAGGATCGAACCTGAGTCTCCGGCGCTGCATTCGCTGTAAAGCAGCAACTCTACCGCTGCGCTACCGTGCCGCCCGTGTTGGACGTCCCAAAATGCAACACCTCACATTTCTCTGTGTTAAATTCCTTCAACCATTCCTCAGCCCACCTGGCCAATCGATCAAGATCCTGTTGTAATCTTTCACAACCATCTTCACGATCTGCAAAACCGCCCACTCTTACATCATCTGCAAACTTGCTAATCTTCCCACGTACGTTCTCATTCAAATCATTGACATACATAACATATAGATCTGAAGAAGGGTCTCACCCATTGCTTCTCTCCAGAGATGCTGCCCGTCCCCTTGAGTTACTCCTTCGATTTAAACCAGCATCTGCAGTTCTTTCCTACACATATAGATTTTGGTTTAGATTAGTTTAGATTAGTCTAGTGTGCAAACAGGCCCTTTGACTGCCTGAGCCGTTGAGTTACTCCAGGTCTTTGTGTCTATCTTTGGTATAAACCAGCGCCTGCAGTTGATTTCTGCACAAAGAATATTCACAGACAGAAGTGCAATAATACGCTAACAGAGTGCAGAGAAAAGTCACAAGGATATTCATGCTGGAGTAGCTCAGCTGGTCAGGCAGCATCTGTGGAGAACGTGGATAGGTGACGTTTCACAGAGTGCTGGAGTAACTCAGCGGGTCAGGCAGCATCTGTGGAGAACATGGATAGGTGACGTTTCACAGAGTGCTGGAGTAACTCAGCGGGTCAGGCAGCATCTGTGGAGAACATGGATAGGTGACGTTTCACAGAGTGCTGGAGTAACTCAGCGGGTCAGGCAGCATCTGTGGAGAACATGGATAGGTGACGTTTCACAGAGTGCTGGAGTAACTCAGCGGGTCAGGCAGCATCTGTGGAGAACATGGATAGGTGACATTTTTGGGTCGAGACCCATGATCAGGTCAGGATGTTGCCAGGGTCCCGATGATTGTATTCAGTTTTGGTTACCCTGCTATTGGAAATATAGCCATTAGTCTGAAAACGACGCAGAGTAGATTTACGAGGATGTTGCCAGGACTCGAGGGTCCTGAGCTACAGGGAGAGATTAGGGCAGGGTGGGACTCTATTCCTTGGAGCGCAGGAGGGTGAGGGGTGATTTTTTAGAGGTGTGTAAAATCACGAGGGGAATGGATAGGGTGAATATACAGAGTCTTTTACCCAGAACCAGGAATGAAGAACCAGAGGACAGAGGTTGAAGGTGAGAGGGGAAAGATTTAACTGGGACCTGAGGGGCAACAGAGGTGTGTGGAACGAACTGCCAGATGAGGCAGTTGAGGCAACAACATTCAAAAGACATTTGGACGGGTGCATGGATAGAATAGGAAAGATTTAGAGGGAAGGTAGACACAAAATGCTGGAGTAACTCAGCGGGACAGGCAGCATCTCTGGATAGAAGGAATGGGTGACGTTGCGGGTTTGAAGAAGCGTCTCGACCCTGAACGTCACCCATTCCTTCTATCCAGAGATGCTGCCTGTCCCGCTGAGTTACTCCAGCATTTTGTGTCTATCTTCAGTTTAAACCAGCATCTGTAGTTCCTCCCTACAGGATATAGAGGGATATGGGCAGGTGGGACTAATGTTGATGGGGCATCTTAATCTTCATGGACGAGTTGGGCCAGTTCAGTTCAGTTCAGTTCAGTTCAGTTCAGTTCAGTTCAGTTTCATTTAGTTTAATTTAGTTTAATTTAGTTTAGTTTACTTAAGTCTAGTTTACTTTAGTTTAGATTAGTTTACTTTAGTTCAGTTTAGTTTAGTTTAGTTTAATTTAGTTTAGTTTAGTTTAGATTATTTTTGTTTATCTTTGTTTAGTTTGGTTTAGTTTAAGGGGTTGTCCCACTTAGGTGATTTTTTAGACGACTGCCGGCGACTGTCAAAGTCATAGCAGATCGCCGACATTTTCTTTTAACCTGTGACAATGACCACGACAATGCTGAGTCAGCTCGATACAAGTTACTTTTTTTGTGAAACTAGCACCTGGCTAAGAGATTACACCGTCTTCGGAAACATCGCAAAATTCCCACGCTTATCAATGCTTCTCCGGCGTCCTAATTTTCGCTGAAATCACTGACAAGTCGGTAAGTACTTGAGAGTTTTGAAATATAACATCTCGCCTGGGTTACTTAAAAACCAAGCTTCACGGTAACAAGGCACAAACTGGATTGACTTCCAGTTTACTAATAGCAGTATTAAGAAATTTAATTTTAAACGTGGTTGAATGGATTTTTGTGCGGAGTGTGGGCATTCTTTGAAAATGTACGGGAGATGCATATCTGGCTTCTGGGTTGCATATCTGGGTTGGGAGCCCACTTTAAATGTAATCGCTGATGGCCATAAACATCGCAAAATGCCCACGCTTACCTGACCGTCAAATTGTCGCCTCCAATCTACCTGTCAAATGTCCTGACGGTAAATAAATTGGTTAAACACAAGTATTTTATGGTATCTTCAAATGACTTTACTTAATTTAATATTATGTGCTTCTAAATGCATCTAAGACAACCTAGCAAACCTGGGGACAGCGTGCGACATTGCCCACAATAAGCAACGATACCTGGCGTCAAGCCAGCTGTCGCCGAGAAATCCACTCAGTGGGTTTACTTTAGTTTAGTTTAGCTTAGTTTAGACATACAGCGCCCAAACTGGCCCTTCAGCCCACCGAGTCCGCACCGACCAGCGATCCCCGCACGCTAACCATCTGGGCGGCGCGGACTTGGTGGGCCGAAAAGGCCCGTTTCTGCGCTGTATATATATGATATGATATGATATGATATAACATATATAACATATAACAACTACAGCATGGAAACAGGCCTGTCCGGCCCTACCAGTCCATGCCGACCATTCTCCCTGACCTAGTCTCATCTACCTGCACTCAGACCATAACCCTCCAATCCCCTCCTATCCATATACCTATCCAATTTACTCTTAAATAATAAATATGATATGATATGATAAACTAAACTAAACTGAATTGTGGTGAACTGGAGTTGAATGGAATACATCATTGTCACATGTGACTAAGCACAGTGAACTGAACTGCATTGAACTGAACTAAAATAAACTAAATGGGAGTAGCGTGGATGGGGCATCTTAGTCAGCATCAATTAGATGGGCAGAAGGGCCTGTTTGGGTGCTGTATCTCAAAACTAAACCAAACTGAACTAAACTAAACCAAACTAGTTTAGTTTGAGCTGCACGGTGGCGCAGCGGTAGAGTTGCTGCCTTACAGCGAATGCAGCGACCCAGGTTCCATCCCGACTACGGGTGCTGTCTGTGTGGAGTTTGTACGTTCTCCCCGTGACCTGCATGGGTTTTCTCCGAGATCTTCGGTTTCCTCCCACACTCCAAAGACGTACAGGTTTGCAGGTTCATTGGCTGGTGTAAATGTAAATTGTCCCTAGTGTGTGTAGGATAGTGTTAATGTGCGGGGATCGCTGGTCGGCGCGGACCCGGTGGGCCGAAAGGCCTGTTGCCGCACTGTAACTCTAAAACTAAAACTAAAACTAAAATAATCTAAACTAAACTAAACCAAACTAATCTAAATGAAATTAAACCAAACCAAACTAAAATAATCTAAATTAAACCCAACTGAACTAAACTGAACTAAGCCAAATTAAACTGAAATAATCTAAACTGAACTGAACTGAATGGGAACAGTGTGGATGGGGCATTTTGGTCAGCATCAATTAGATGGGCCAAAGGGCCTGTATTCGTGCTGTATAACACTGTGACTCATGACGTTATGAATCATGAAGTCCTTGCAACGTACCAGCTTTCAAGGTCACCAACCTTCCTCCGGATATTTTCAACTGACTTCCTCATTTCCCAAGAACTGCTTGACCCTCGCCGATATCTGGCACATCTTAAGCGCAAAGTCACAAAGTAATTGCTTGATCAGGTTGGCACAAGAGTGGTGCAGCGGGTCGAGCCGCTGCCTCACCAAATGCTCTCTCTTGTCCGTATCCACCTATCACTTGTCACCCTTTGTCCTGCCCCCATCTCTCCTCCAGCTCTCACCCTGCCCATCCACCTCTATCCTCCCCCCCCCCCCCCCCCCCCCTCCTCATAATCAGCTTGAAGGGTGGTACGGTGGCGTAGCGGTAGAATTGCTGCCTTGCAGCGCCAGAGACCCTCGTGTGTGCAGGCTTGTGTTAATGTGCGGGGATCGCTGGTCAGTGCGGACTTGGTGGGCCGAAAGGGCTGCATCTCAAAACTAAACTAAAAGGGTCTCGACCCGTAATGGACGTTCCTTTAGGAAGGAGACGAGGAGGAATCTCTTCAGTCAGAGGGTGGTGAATCTGTGGGATTCTTTGTCACAGACGGCTGTGGAGGCCAAATCAGTGGATATTTTTAAGGCAGAGATAGATAGATTCTTGATTAGTGCGGGTGTCAGAGGTTGTGGGGAGAAGGCAGGAGAATGGGGTTAGGAGGGAGAGATAGATCAGCCGTGATTGAATGGCGGAGTGGACTTGATGGGCTGAATGGCAATGGACAATAGACAATAGACAATACAATACAATACAATATATCTTTATTGTCATTGTACCCAGGGGTACAACGAGATTGGGAATGCGCCTCCCATACGATGCAATAATTTAAGTAATTTAGACAACAGCAACCCGACGAAACAATTGTAACAGTTTTAGACAGGATAAAGTGCAAGTTGATCAATGCGTTGTGACCATCCGGCTCAGCAGGACCGGTTCATAGCAGCTATGGCCCTGGGGATGAAGCTGTTCCTGAGTCTGGAGGTGCGGGCGTAGAAGGCCTTGTGTCGTCTGCCCGATGGAAGGAGTTCGAACAGACTGTTGCAGGGGTGTGAAGAGTCTTTGTGGACGCTTGTGGCTTTTCTGAGGCATCGTGTGTTGTAGGTGCCCTCCAAGTCTGGTAGCTGTGTTCCGATGGTCCTCTGAGCTCTATGGACTACCCGCTGTAGAGCTTTCCTTTCTGCCTCCGTGCAGCTGAGGTACCACACAGGGATGCCATGCGTTAGGATGCTCTCTATGGTGCAGCGGTAGAAGGTCGTCAGCAGCTGTTGGAGTAGACCAGACTTTTTCAGTGTTCTTAGGTAGAACAGTCTTTGTTGTGTCTTCTTGACCAGCGCAGCAGTGTTATTGGACCATGTTAGGTCCTCCGAAATGTGAGTGCCCAGAAGGCCATTCGGCCCTTTGAGCCAGCACCGCCATTCAATGTGATCATGGCTGATCATTCTCAATCAGTACCCCGTTCCTGCCTTCTCCCCATACCCCCTGACTCCGCTATCCTTAAGAGCTCTATCTAGCTCTCTCTTGAATGCATTCAGAGATTTGGCCTCCACTGCCTTCTGAGGCAGAGAATTCCACAGATTCACAACTCTCTGACTGAAAAGGTTTTTCCACATCTCAGTTCTAAATGGCCTACCCTTTATTCTTAAACTGTGGCCCCTTGTTCTGGAATCCCCCAACATTGGGAACATGTTTCCTGCCTCTAACGTGTCCAACCCCTTAATAATCTTATACGTTTCGATAAGATCTCCTCTCATCCTTCTAAATTCTAGTGTATACAAGCCAAGTCGCTCCAGTCTTTCAACATATGACAGTCCCGCCATTCCGGGAATTAACCTAGTAAACCTACGCTGCACGCCCTCAATATCAAGAATGGCCTAATTCTTTTCCTATCACTTCTGATCATGATCTTATGACCCGCAACGTCATGTATCCATGTTCTCCAGAGGTGCTGCCAGACCAGCTGTGTTACTCCAGTGCTTTGTGTTTTTGTTTTGGAATAATTATTTGTAGCTCAGTTTAGTTCAGCTCGTTTAGTTTAGTTTAGTTTAGCAATACAACGTGGAAACAGGCCCTTCGGCCCACCAGGTCCGCGCCAACCAGCTCCCGGCTCACTAGCACACACTAGGAACAATATACTATTATACCAAGCCAATCAGCCTACAAACCTGCACGTCTTTGGAGTGTGGATGGAAACCGGAGCACCCGGAGAAAACCCACGCAGGTCACGGGGAGAATGAACAAACTCCGTACAGACAGCACCCATGGCCAGGATCGAACCCGGGTCTCTGGCGCTGTGTTGTGGTGTTTAAAGCTGCAGCAAGTTAGGATTTAATTTTTCCTGGTCAATTAAACTCTTCAGAAGTGGGAGTGCGGTGAAGAGGCAGTTGCTTCTGGTGATCAGTTGTCTGTCAGACCAGGAGGGGGCAGTGTTGGACCACTCCAGACCCAGAGATAGTTCAGCTCGGCACAGAACGCTCAGTCAACACAGTCAGAGTGAGAGTCTAGAGTGTGTGTGTGTGTGTGTGCGTACATGTGTGTATATATGTGTGTGTGCGTGCGTGTGTGTATGTGTGGTGTCTATGTATGTGTGTGTATATGTGTGTGTGTGTGTGTGTGTGTGTGTGTGTGTCTATGTGTATATGTGTGTGTATGTGTGAGTGTGTGTGTTTATGTATGTGTGTGTATGTATATGTGTGTGCATACGTGTGTGTATATGTGTGTGTGTGTGTGTATGTGTGTGTATGTGTGCGTCTATGTATGTGTGTGTATATATGTGTGTCTGTGTATGCTTACGTGTGTGTGTACGTGTGTGCATGTATATGTGTGTGTATGTCCATGTGTGTGTGTATGTGTGGGTTTATGTATACGTGTGTATGTGTGTGTGTGCATTTATTTGTGTGTGTATATGTGTGTGTATATGTGTGTGTGTATATACAGTATGTGTGTGCGTATGTATACATGTACATGTATGTGTGTGCGTTTATTTGTGTGTGTATATATGTGTGTGTGAGTGTGTGTGTGTGTGTGTGTGTGTGTGTGTGTGTGTGTGTGTGTGTGTGTGTGTGTGTGTGTGTGTGTGTGTGTGTGTGTGTGTGTATATATATGTATATGAGTGCGTGAATATATAAATACATAAGAAAATAATAATAATTTTACTTGTATAGAGCTTTTCATACAATTGAATGCAACCCAAAGTGCTTTTCACAAAAACACAGGTCTAAACAAAAATACTATTTAAAACAGTAAGGACACGGATAGTTAATAACATCAAAAGCACAGATTTATATAAAAATATAAAGTAAAAAATAGAAAATTGAGAGTGGAAAAGGACAAAAAAACAAAACACTGAGGTCAAATACAGAGTCCCATATACTAGTTTAGTTTAGTTTAGTTTAGAGATATAGCGCGGAAACAGGCCCTTCGGCCCACCGGGTTCGCGCCGCCCAGCGATCCCCGCACATTAACACCATCCTACACCCATTTGGGACAATTTTTTACATTTTACCAAGCCAATTAACCTACAAACCTGCACGTCTTTGGAGTGCGGGAGGAAACCGGAGATCTCGGAGAAAACCCACGCAGGTCAGGGGGGGATAGTACAAACTTCGTACAGACAGCGCCCGTAGTCGGGGTCGAACCCGGGCCTCCGGCGCTGCATTCGCTGTAAGGCAGCAACTCTACCGCAGGGCCACCGTGACCGCCCAAGTACACAAGCTAATGAAGGGTAGGCTGAGATTAAACACAAGAGAATAAAGGTATTTTTTACCATGTCATCAGAAGAAGTGAAGTCGGTTAAAAGCTTGATTGGAAAGATAAGTGTTCAGCTGCCGTTTAACAATGTCAACTGAGTGGGCGTCTCTCGTGGCCCTGGGTGGGGTATTCAACAGCTTGGGGCCTAGTTCAAACAGGCTGCTTCAGCAATGTTCTTATTGCTGCGGCATTGAGAGGCTAACAGGCCGGCATCAGAAGACCTGAGCGCTCGAGTAGGGGCAGAGGGAAGAGGGGACTCTGAAAAATATGCTGCTCCAAACCATTTAGTGCTTTACCAGACCAAGTGGAACCATTGGGCCCAAACCTCTTCTGCATTGGTGCAGCGCCCTCTCCTCCACCATCCCCCTCCCCTCTCCTCCCCTCTCCCCCTCCCCTTTCCCCCTCTTCCTCCCCTCCCCTCCTCCCTCCTATCCTCCCCCTTTCTCCCCTCCTCCCCTCTCCACCCCTCCAACACCCTCCACTCCCCTCTCCCTCTGCCCCTTCCCTCCACCCCTCCAACACCCTCCCCTCCCCATCGCCCCATACCCTCCTCCCCATTCCATCCCACTCAACCCCCCTTATGCTCCCTCCTCCCCGTCCTCCCTCCCTCCCCTCTTCCCCTCCCCCCTTCCTCTCCTGCCCCACTCCATCCCCCTCAACTCCCCTTATCCTCCCTCCTCCCCCTCCCTCCCCTCTTCCCCTCCCCTCTCCCCCCTTCCACCCCCCTTACCTTCCTGCCCCATTCCATCCCCCTCAACCCCCCTTATCCTCCCTCCTCCCTCCCTCCCCACTTCCCCTCCCCCTTCCTTTCCTGCCCAACTCCATTCCCCCTCAACCCCCTTATCCTCCCTCCCCCCATCCCCCTCTTCCCCCCTCCCCCCTCCCCCCTTCCCCCCTCCCTCCCTCCCTTCTCCCTTCCCCTCCCTCCCCTCCCCTCTCCCCCTTTCCCCCACTCCCTCCTCCCCTCCCTTCCACCCCCCCTCCCTCCCCCTCCCCCTTCCCCTCCTCCCCCACTCCACCCCCCACTCCATGAAGGTCTCGACCCGAAATGTCACCCATTCCTTCTCTCCTGAGATGCTGCCTGACCTGCTGTTACTCCAGCATTTTGTGACACCTTCGATTTGTACCAGCATCTGCAGTTATTTTCCTACATACATACATGCATACGTTTGTAAGTACGTACGTACACACATACGTACGTACTGTCCCTCTCTTCCCCTTCCCCTTCCCAATTCTCCCACTGTCTTCCTGTTCCTCACCTATATCCTTCCTTTGTCCCGCCCCCCTGACATCAGTCTGAAGAAGGGTCTCGACCCGAAACGTCACCCATTCCCTCTCTTCTAGATGCTGCCTGACCCGCTGAGTTACTCCAGCACTTTGTGATACCTTCGATTTGTACCAGCATCTGCAGTTATTTTCCTACATAAATACATACATACATACATACATACATACATACATACATACATACATACATACATACATACATACATACATACATACATACATACATACATACATACATACATACATACATACATACATACATACATACATCACCCATACTAACGTCACCCATTCCTTTTCTCCTGAGATGCTGCCTGACCTGCTAAGTTACTCCAGCATTTTGTGAATAAATACATACATACATACATACATACACCCACACACACATATGTACACACATACATACATACATACATACATACATACATACATACATACATACATACATACATACATACATACATACATACATACATACATACATACATACATACATACATACATACATACATACATACATACATACATATGTACATACATACATACATACATACATACATACATAGGTGCATACATACATACATACATACATACATACATACATACATACATACATACATACATACATACATACATACATACATACATACATACATACATACATACATACATACATACATACATACATACATACATACACACACACACATCCATATGTACATACATACATACATCAAAGCTAAAACAAAGTCTCTGTAGTTCAGTTTAGTTGAAGTTCGTGGTGTTCCATAGCTTGATGGTTGTAGGGAAGAAGCTGTTCCTGAACCTGGACGTTACAGTTTTCAGGCTCCTGTACCTTCTTCCCGATGGCAGGGGTGAAATGAGTGTGGGGCCAGGGTGGTGTGGGTCTCTGACGATGCTGGCTGCCTTTTTGAGGCAGAGACTCCTGTAGATCCCTGTCGACGGTGGGGACGTGAGTACCCGCGATGGACCGGGCAGTGTTCACCACTTTTCGCGATCTCCTTCGCTCCTGTGTGTTGGAGTTGCCGAACCAGGCCGTGATAGGCTCTCTACTGCACACCTGTAGAAGTTCAGGAGAGTCCTCTCTGACATCCAGAATCACCTCAATCTTCGAGGAAAGTAGAGGCGTTGATGGGCTTTCTTTATGATGGCACCACTGTGCTGGGACCAGGACAGATCTTCAGAGGTATGCACGCCCAGGAATTTGAGGTCTTTGACTCTCTCCACCACCGTCCCCGCGATGAAGACAGTTTGTGAAGTCCCACAGCATGGAAACAGCCTCTTCTGCCCATCTTGTCCATGCCGACCAAGATGTCCCATCTACACTAGTCCCACCTGCCCGTGTTTGGCCCACGTCCCTCTAAACCTTTCCTACCCACATTGCTGTCCAAATGTCTTAGAAACAAAGAAACATAGAAAAATAGGTGCAGGAGTAGGCCGTTCGGCCCTTTGAGCCAGACCGCCTTCAATATAATCATGGCTGATCATCTAAAATCAGTACCTGTTCCTGCTTTTTACCCATATCCCTTGATTCCTTTAACCCTCAGAGCTAAATCCTACTCTCTCTTGAAAACATCCAGTGAGTTGGCCTCCACTGCCTTCTGTGGCAGAGAATCCCACAGATTCACAACTCTCTGGGTGAAAATGTTTTTCCTCATCTCAGTCCTAAATGGCCTACCCCTTATTCTTAAACTGTGACCCCTGGTTCTGGACTCCCCCAACATCTGGAACATTTTTCCTGCATCCAGCCTGTCCAATCCTTTAAGAATTTTATGCTTCTATAAGATCCCCTCTCATCCTTCTAATTTCCAGTGAATACAAGCCCAGTCGACCCATTCTTTCATCAAACGACAGTCCCGCCTTCCCGGGGATTAACCTGGTGAACCTACGCTGCACTCCCTCAATAGCAATGATGTCCTTCCTCAAATTAGGAGACCAAAATTGCACACAATACTCCAGGTGCGGTCTCACCAGGGCCCTGTACAACTGCAGTAGGACTTCCTTGTTCTAAACTCAAATCCTCTCGCAATGAAGGCCAGCATGCCATTAGCTTTCTTCACTGCCTGCTGTACCTGCACGCTTACTTTCAGTGACTGATGTACAAGCACACCCAGGTCGCATTGCACTTCCCCTTCTCCTAATCTGACACCATTCAGATAATAATCTGCCTTCCTGTTCTTGCCACCAAAGTGGTAACCTCACATTTATCCACATTATACTGCATCTGCCATGCATCTGCCCACTCACACAACCTGTCCAAGTTACCCTGCATCCTCATAGCATCTTCCTCACAGCTCACACTGCCACCCAGCTTTGTGTCATCCGCAAACCTAGAGATGTCACATTTAATTCCTTCGTCTAAATCGTTAATATATATTGTAAATAACTGGATTCCCCAGCACTGAGCCTTGCTTGTCACTGCCTGCCATTCTGAAAAGGACCCGTTAATTCCTACTCTTTGCCAGCCAGTTCCCTATCCATGTCAATACCCTACCCCCAATACCATGTGCTCTAATTTTGCACACTAAATTTGCACACTAATTTCTTGTGTGGCTTTTTGAAAGTCCAGATACATCACATCCACCGGCTCTCCCTTATCCATTCTACTTGTTACATCCTCAAAGAATTCCAGGAGATTAGTCAAGCATGATTTCCCATTCGTAAATCCATGCTGACTTTGACCGATCCTGTCACTGCTTTCCAAATGCGCTGCTATGACATCTTTAACAATTGACTCCAGCATCTTCCCCACTACCGCTGTCAGGCTAACTGGTATATAATTCCCCGTTTACTCTCTCCCTCCTTTCTTAAAAAGCGGGGAATTTTAAATGGTAGACACAGGAACTGCACACAGTTCATAGTTTCTAGGATCAGAAAAAGGCCAATCGGCCCATCAAGTCTACTCTGCCATTCAATCTGATCTAGCCTTCCCTCTCAACCCCATTCTCCTGCCTCTCCCCATCGCCCCTGACACCAGTACTAATCAAGAATCAGTCAATCTCCGCCTTATAAATATCCACTGACTTGGCCTCCACAGCTTTCTGTGGCAAAGAATCCCACAGATTCACCACCCTCTGACTCAAGAAATTCCTCCTCATCTCCTTTCAAAAGGTACGTACGTCCTTTAATTCTGAGGCTGTTCCCTCTGGTCCTAGACTCTCCCACTAGTGGAAACATCCTCTCCACATCCACTCTATCCAGGCCGCTCACTATTCGGTGTTTACTATTCCAGACGCTGGAATCTCGAGGAAAAGACACAAAGTGCTGGAGTAACGCAGCAGGTCAGGCAGCATCTCCGGAGAACATGGTTGTGGCATTTCAGGCCAGACTGATTGCAGTAAAGAGGGTGAAAGCCGGAGGAGGTGTGAGGCAGTGGGACAAAGACAGGCGAGTGGGGACTGAGTGGCAGATTCAGGGACAGTTTCTTCACGGCTGTTGTCAGGCAACTGACCTGTAAATGGGATGGGATTTACGTATAGGTGACGGGTTTTTAAACCAATATGTAGAGGAACGGACTAGAGGGCAGGCCATCCTAGACTGGGTATTGTGTAATGAGGAAGGATTAGTTAGCGACCTTGTTGTGCAAGGCCCCTTGGGCAACAGTGACCATAAAATTCTGCATTAGGATGGAGAGTGAAATGGTTAATTCAGAGACTAGGGTCCTGAACTTGAATAAAGGAGGCTTTGATCGCATGAGACGGGAATTGGCGAGAATAGACTGGCAAATTATACTTAAAGGGTTGACGGTGGAGATGCAATGGCGAAGATTTAAAGACCGCATGGATGAACTCCAGAAATTGTTCATCCCTGTCTAACGAGAAAATAAAACGGGGAACATGGCTAACGAGGGAAGTCAAGGATAGTGTTAAAGTCAAGGAAGAGGCGTATAAATTGGCCAGATGAAGCAGCAAACCAGAGGACTGGGAGAAATTTAGAATTCAACAGAGGAGGACAAAGGGGTTTATTAAGAGGGGGAACAAAGAGAATGAAAGAAAGCTTTCGGGGAATATAAAAACTGACTGTAAATCTCTTTGTTTACGTAAATCTATGTACAAAGGAAAAGATTAGTGGACGAATGTAGGTCCCTTACAGTCAGATGCGGATAGATTTACCACATTATACTGCATCAGCCATGCATCTGCCCACTCACCCAACCTATCCAAGTCATCCTGCAGCCTCACAGCATCCTCCTCACAGCTCACACTGCCACCCAGCTTTGTGTCATCTGCAAGCTTGGAGATGTCACGTTTAACTCCCTCGTCTAAATCGTTAATATATATTGTAAGTAACTGGGGTCCCAGGACCAAGCCTTGCGGCACCCCACTAGTCACTGCCTGCCATTCTGAAAAGGACCCGTTAATTCTAACTCTTTGCTTCCTGTCTCTCTGTGTCAATACCCCCAACACCGTGTGCTCTGATTTTGCACACTAATCTCTTGTGTGGGACCTTGTCAAAGGTCGACTCCAGCATTTTCCCCACTACCGATGTCAGGCTAACTGGTCTATAATTCCCCGTTTTATCTCTCCCTCCTTTCTTAAAAAGTGGGGTTGCATTGGCTAACCCTCCAGTCCACAGGAACTGGTCCAGAGGCGAGAGAACATTGGAAAATGATCACCAATGCATCCACAAAATGCTGGAGTAACTCAGCAGGTCAGGGTGAAGAAGGGTCTCGACCCGAAACGTCGCCCATTCTCTCCTGAGATGCTGCCTGACCTGCTGAGTTACTCCAGCATTTTGTGAAATAAATACCTTCGATTTGTATCAGCATCTGCAGTTATTTTCTTTCACCAATACATCCACGATTTCTAGGGCCACCTCCTTGAGTGCTCTGGGATGCAGACCATCAGGCCCTGGGGATTTATCTGCCTTCAGTCCCAACAGTTTACCGAACACCATTTTCTGATTAATGTGGATTCCATTCAGTTCCTCCCTCCCACTAGATCCTCAGTCCCCACGTATTTCTGGGAGGTTGTTTGTGTCTTCCTCAGTGAAGACAGAAACAGCTGCAGCGGATCGTTCGCACAGCTGAGAAGGTTGTTGGCTGCAACCTTCCCCCCATTGAGGAACTGTACACTGCAAGGGCCAGGAAGCGAGCGGGCAAGATCATCTTTAACCCCTCTCACCGTGGCCACAAACTCTTTGAAGCGCTTCCCTCTGGAAGGCAACTCCGGACTGTCAAAGCAGCCACAGCCAGACATAAAAACAACTTTTTTTCCACAAGTGATAGTTCTACTCAATAGCCAAAATCTGTAGTCTCTTTTTTGCTCTGGTTTATTTTCACCCACATGTTTAGACCTTATCGTTTTGATGTGTTTATGCTTTATTCTTAATCGTTAACTGTATGTTTGTGTGGACATTTGTGAGCGGAGCACCGGCACATTCCTTGTATAATCACATACGTATACGATTATTAAGGGGTCGGACACGTTAGAGGCAGGAAACATGTTCCCAATGTTGGGGGAGTCCAGAACAAGGGGCCACAGTTTAAGAATAAGGGGTAGGCCATTTAGAACTGAGATGAGGAAAAACCTTTTCGGTCAGAGAGTTGTGAATCTGTGGAATTCTCTGCCTCAGAAGGCAGTGGAGGCCAATTCTCTGAATGCATTCAAGAGAGAGTTAGATAGAGCTGTTAAGGATAGCGGAGTCAGGGGGTATGGGGAGAAGGCAGGAACGGGGTACTAATATGTACAGAAACGGACTAAAGGGCAGGCCATCCTAGACTGGATATTGTGTAATGAGGAAGGATTAGTTAGCGGCCTTGTTGTGCAAGGCCCCTTGGGCAACAGTGACCTTAAAATGGCGGAATTCTACAATAGGATGCAGTGTGACACGGTTAATTCAGAGACTAGGGACCTGAACCTGAATAAAGGAGGCTTTGAAGGCATGAGACGAGAATTGGCTAGGATCGACTGGCAAATTATACTTAAAGGGCTGACGGTGGAGATGCAATGGCGAAGATTTAAAGTCCGCATGGATGAACTCCAGAAATTGTTCATCCCTGTCTAACGAGAAAATAAAACGGGGCAATGTGGCTCAAACATGGCTAACGAGGGAAGTCAAGGATAATGTTAAAGTCAAGGAAGAGGCGAGAGGAAGCAGCAAACCAGAGGACTGGGAGAAATTTAGAATTCAACCGAGGAGGACAAAGGGGTTAATTAAGAGGCAGGAAAAAAAGAGAATGAAAGAAAGTTTGCGGGGAATATAAAAACTGACTGTAAATCTGTTTACATAAAGCTATGTAAAAAGGAAAAGATTAGTGAAGACGAATGTAGGTCCCTTACAGTCAGATGCGGATAGATTTACCACATTATACTGCATCAGCCATGCATCTGCCCACTCACCCAACCTATCCAAGTCATCCTGCAGCCTCACAGCATCCTCCTCACAGCTCACACTGCCACCCAGCTTTGTGTCATCTGCAAGCTTGGAGATGTCACGTTTAATTCCCTCGTCTAAATCGTTAATGTATATTGTAAGTAACTGGGGTCCCAGCACCGAGCCTTGCGGCACCCCATTAGTCACTGCCTGCCATTCTGAAAAGGACCCGTTAATTCTAACTCTTTGCTTCCTGTCTGCCAGCCAGTTCTCTCTCCGTGTCAATACCCTACCCCCAACACCATGTGCTCTGATTTTGCACACTAATCTCTTGTGTGGGACCTTGTCAAAGGTCGACTCCAGCATCTTCCCCACTACCGATGTCAGGCTAACTGGTCTATAATTCACTGTTTCTCTGCCGCAGAAGGCAGTGGAGGCCAATTCTCTGAATGCATTCAAGAGAGAGTTAGATAGGGCTCTTAAGGATAGCGGAGTCAGGGGGTATGGGGAGAAGGCAGGAAGGGGGTACTGATTGAGAATGATCAGCCATGATCACATTGGATGGCGGTGCTGGCTCGAAGGGCCGAATGGCCTCCTCCTTGTCTATTGTCTATTGTCTATTGGCCAATAAACGTATTCATTCATTCATTCATTCAAGTACTCCTTTAATTTTTCTTCCATTTCCTTCCTTCCCATTATAAATTCACCTGTCTCTGACTGTAAGGGACCTACATTTGTCTTCACTAATCTTTTCCTTTTTACATACCTAAAGAAAGATTAATAGTCAGTCTTTATATTTTCCGCAAGCTTTCTTTCATGCTCTTTTTTCCCCCTCTTAATTAACCCCTTTGCCCTCGTCTGTTGAGTTCTAAATTTCTCCCAGTCCTCTGGTTTGCTGCTTCATCTGGCCAATTTATATGCCTCTTCCTTGGCTTTAACACTATCCTTGACTTCCCTCGTCAGCCATGTTTGAGCCACATTCCCCCGTTTAATTTTTTTGTCAGCCAGTCTATCCTCACCAATTCCCGTCTCAAGCTTTCAAAGTCTCCTTTATTCAAGTTTAGGACCCTAGTCTCTGAATTAACCGTGTCACTCTGCATCCAAATGTAGAATTCCGCCATTTTATGTTCACTGTTGCCCAAGGGGCCTTGCACAACAAGGTCGCTAACTAATCCTTCCTCATTACACAATACCCAGTCTAGGATGGCCTGCCCTCTAGTCCGTTCCTCTACATATTGGTTTAAAAACCCGTCACCTATACGTAAATCCCATCCCATTTACAGGTCAGTTGCCCGACAACAATCGTGAAGAAACTGTCCCTGAATCTGCCACTCAGTCCCCACTCACCTGTATACACCCATCACTTGCCTGTCTTTGTCCAACTGCCTCACACCTCCTCCGGCTTTCACCCTCTTTACTGCAATCAGTCTGGCCCGAAATGCCACAACCATGTTCTCCGGAGATGCTGCCTGACCTGCTGCGTTACTCCAGCACTTTGTGTCTTTTCCTCAAGATTCCAGCATCTGGAATAGTAAACACCGAATAGTGAGTACAGGCAATAGTCAATAGACAATAGGTGCAGGAGTTGGCCATTCGGCTGTTCGAGCCAGCACCGCCATTCAATGTGATCATGGTTGATCATCCACAATCAGTACCCCGTTCCTGCCTTCTCCCCATACCCCCTGACTCCGCTATCCTTAAGAGCTCTATCTAACTCTCTCTTGAAAGCATCCAAAGAATTGGCCTCCTCTGCCTTCTGAGGCAGAGAATTCCACAGATTTACAACTCTCTGAGTGAAAAAGTTTTTCCTCATCTCTGTTCTAAATGACCGACCCCTTATTCTTAAACTGTGGCCCCAGGTTCTGGACTCCCCCAACATTGGGAACATCTTTCCTTCCTCTAGCGTGTCCAATCCCTTAATAATCTTATATGTTTCAATACGATCCCCTCTCATCCTTTAAATTCCAGTGTATACAAGCCCAGTCGCTCCAGTCTTTCAACACACGACAGTCTCGCCATTCCGGGAATTAACCTAGTAAACCTACGCTGCACGCCCTCAATAGCAAGAATATCCTTCCTCAAATTTGTGGGTGTGGAAAGGATGTTTCCACGAGTGGGAGAGTCTAGGACCAGAGGGAACAGCCTCAGAATAAAAGGACGTACCTACCTTTAGAATGGAGATGAGGAGGAACTTCTTGAGTCAGAGGGTGGTGAATCTGTGGAATCCATTGCCAAAGAAGGCTGTGGAGGCCAAGTCAATGGATATTTTAAAGGCGGAGGTTGACAGATTCTTGATTAGTACAGGTGTCAGGGGTGATGGGGAGAAGGCAGGAGAATGGGATTGAGAGGGGAAAGGTTATATCAGATTGAATGGCAGAGCAGACTTGATGGGCCGATTGGCCTAATTCTGCTCCGAGAACCTACAAACGATGAGCAGTTCCTACCATTTAAAAGACCCCACATTTTAAGTAAGGGGAAAGAGAGAAAACGGGGAATTTTAGACCAGTTAGCCTGGCATCGGTAGTGGGGAAGATGCTGGAGTTGATTGTTAAAGATGTTATAGCAGCGCATTTGGAAAGCAGTGACAGGATCGGTCAAAGTCAGCATGGATTTATGAAGGGGAAATCATGCTTGACTAATCTTCTGGAATTTATTGAGGATGTAACAAGTAGATTGGACAAGGGAGAGCCAGTGGATGTGGTGTATCTGGACTTTCTAAAAGCCTTTGACAAGGTCCCACACAAGAGATTAGTATGCAAAATAAGAGCACATGGTATTGTGGGTAGGGTATTGGCATGGATAGAGAACTGGTTGGCAGACAGGAAGCAACGAGTAGGAATGAACGGGTCCTTTTCAGAATGGCAGGCAGTGACTAGTGGGGTGCCGCAAGGCTCGGTGCTGGGCAGCCCAGTTATTTACAATATATATTAACGATTTAGACGAGGGAATTAAATGTGACATCTCTAGGTTTGCGGATGACACAAAGCTGGGTGGCAGTGTGAGCTGTGAGGAGGATGCTATGAGGCTGTAGGATGACTTGGATAGGTTAGGTGAGTGGGCAGATGCATGGCAGATGCAGTATAATGTGGATAAATGTGAGGTTATCCACTTTGGTGGCAAGAACAAGAAGACAGATTATTATCTGAATCGTGTCCGATTAGGAAAAGGGGAGGGGCAACGAGACCTGGGTGTGCTTGTACATCAGTCACTGAAAGTAAGCGTGCAGGTACAGCAGGCAGTGAAGAAAGCTAATGGCATGTTGGCCTTCATTGCGAGAGGATTTGAGATTAGGAGCAAGGAGGTCCTATTGCAGTTGTACAGGGCCCTGGTGAGACCGCACCTGAAGTATTGTGTGCAATTTTCGTCACCTAATTTAAGGAAGGACATTCTTGCTATTGAGGGAGTGCAGCGTAGGTTCACCAGGTTAATTCCCGGGATAGCGGGACAGACATATGTTGAAAGAATGGGTCAACTGGGCTTGTATTCACTGGAATTTAGGATGAGAGGGGATCTTATAAAAACATATAAAATTCTTAAAGGATTGGGCAGGCTACATGCAGGAAAAAATGTTCCTGATGTTGGGGGAGTCAAGAACCAGGGGTCACAGTTTAAGAATAAGGGGTAGGCCATTTCGGACTGAGATGAGGAAAAACTTTTTCACCCAGAGAGTTGTGAATCTGTGGAATTTTCTGCCACAGAAGACAGTGGAGGCCAATTCACTGGATGTCTTCAAGAGAGAGTTAGATTTAGCTCTTGGGGCTAAGGGAATCAAGGGATATGGGGAGAAAGCAGGAACGGGTACTGATTTTGGATGATCAGCCATGATCATATTGAATGGCGGTGCTGGCTCAAAGGGCTGAATGGCCTACTATTTCACCTTTTTTCTATGTTTCAATAGCAAGAATATCCTTCCTCAAATTTGGAGACCAAAACTGCACACAGTACTTCAGGTGCGGTCTCACTAGGGCCCTGTACAACTGGTCATAGACTGCTACAGTCACAGGCCCCACGGCCCAACTTGCCCACACCGGCCAACATGTCCAAGTTACACCAGTCCCTCCTGCCCGCGTTTGGTCCATATCCCTCCAAATCTGCCCTATCCACGTACCTCCCCACTTTTTAAGAAAGGAGGGAGAGAGAAAACGGGAAATTATAGACCAGTTAGTCTGACATCAGTGGTGGGGAAGATGCTGGAGTCAATTATAAAAGACGAAATTGTGGACCATTTGGATAGCAGTAATGGGATTGTTCCGAGTCAGCATGGATTTACGAAGGGGAAATCATGCTTGACTAATCTTCTGGAATTTTTTGAGGATGTAACTAGGAAAATTGACAGGGGAGATCCGGTGGAGGGTAGTGAATCTGTGGAATTCTCTGCCTCAGAAGGCAGTGGAGAACAATTCTCCGCATGCATTCAAGAGAGAACTAGATAGAGCTCTTAAGGATAGCAGAGTCAGGGGGTATGGGGAGAAGGCAGGAACGTGGTACTGATTGAGAATGATCAGCCATGATCACGTTGAATGGTGGTGCTGGCTCGAAGGGCCGAATGGCCTACTCCTGCACCTATTGTCTATTGTCTATTGTTTCTTAAACGTTGGGATAGTCCCTGCCTCAACTACCTCCTCAGGCAGCTCGTTCCATATACCCACCACCCTCTGTGTGGAAAAAGTTACCCCACAGATTCCTATTATATATTTTGCCCTTCACCTTAAACCTATGTCCTCTGGTCCTCGATTCACCTACTCTGGGCAAGAGACTCTGTGTATCTACCCAATCTATTCCCCTCATGATTTTATACACCTCTATAAGATCTCCCCTCATCCTCCTGCGCTCCAAGGAATAGAGACCCAGCCTGCTCAACCTCTCCCTGTAGCTCAGGCCCTCGAGTCCTGGCAACATCCTCGTAAATCGTCTTTGTACACTTTCCAGCTTGACCACATCTTTCCCATAACACAGTGCCCAGAACTGAACACAATATTAGTGCGGGGATCACTGGGCGGCACGGACTTGGAGGGCCGAAAAGGCCTGTTTCCGGCTGTATGTATATGATATGATATGATATTCTAAATGCGGCCTCACCAACGTCTTATACAACTGCAACATGACATCCCAGCTTCTATACTCAATACTCCGCCTGATGAAGGAGTCAGTTTAGTTTACTCTCACGTGGTCCGAGACACAGTGAAAAGTTTTAGTTGCGTGCAAATCAGTCAGTGGAAAGACAATACATGATTAGAATTGAGCCATCCATAGTGTAAAGATACGGATAAGGGAATAACTTTTAGTGCCAGGGCAGGCAGGCCCGAACAAGGATAGTCCGAGGGTCACCAATGAGGTAGATAGAAGTTCAGCACCACTCTTTAGTTGTTGGTAGGATGGATCACTTACATAGAAGCATCAAAACTATTGAGGGCGTGCAGCGTAGGTTCACTAGGTTAATTCCCGGAATGGCGGGACTGTCATATGTTGAAATCTTGAGCGACTAGGCTTGTATACACTGGAATTTAGACGGATGAGAGGGGATCTTATCGAAACATATAAGGTTATTAAGGGGTTGGACACGTTAGAGGCAGGAAACATGTTCCCAATGTTGGGGGAGTCCAGAACAAGAGGCCACAGTTTAAGAATAAGGGGTAGGCCATTTAGAACGGAGATAAGGAAAAACGTTTTCAGTCAGAGAGTTGTGAATCTGTGGAATTCTCTGCCTCAGAAGGCAGTGGAGGCCAATTCTCTGAATGCATTCAAGAGAGAGCTAGATAGAGCTCTTAAGGATAGCGGAGTCAGGGGGTATGGGGAGAAGGCAGGAACGGGGTACTGATTGAGAATGATCAGCCATGATCACATTGAATGGCGGTGCTGGCTCGAAGGGCCGAATGGCCTCCTCCTGCACCTATTGTCTATTGTCTATTGACTCTGTGTCTCCCTAACTGAGTCCCGGTGGGAAGACAAAGGACAGAGATGGAAAGGAGTCAAAAGGGTGTGAGATAAGGGGAGAAGAGACCCTCATGGACAGACAACAGTACTTGTACAAGGCTCACAGACAACTGAACAAGGCGGAAGACGACACCAAGTTAGCTGAGTCCTTATATAAATGAAACACAAAAGGAAATAGGGGACATTTTGGAAGAGCTCAGGACATCAGGGGACATCCGAGAGAAGATGGACACAAAATGCTGGAGTAACTCAGCGGGTCAGGCAGCAAGTCTGGAGAGAAGGAATGGGTGACGCTTCGGGTTGGGACCCTTCTTCTTACTTCCTAGAGAAACAAACAGAATACCGAGCAGGAACTCAACCCACTGCGAGGAAATTTTACGTTCGTCATAGAATGATACAGCGTGAAAACAGGCCCTTCGGCCCAACTTGCCCACACCGGCCAACATGTCCCAGCTACACCAGTCCCACCTGCCCGGGTTTGGTCCATAACCCTCCAAACCTGTCCTATCCATGTACTTGTCCAACTGTTTCTTAAACATTGGGATAGTCCCAGCCTCAACTACCTCCTCTGGCAGCTTGTTCCATACACTCACCACCCTCTGTGTAAAAATGTTACCCCTCAGATTCCTATTAAATCTTTTCCTCTTTACCTTGAACACAAGTTCCCTGCTCCTCGATCCCCGTACTCTGGACAAGAGGCTCTGTGCATCTCCCCGATTTATTCCTTTCGTTATTTTGTGGTCCTCTCCAAGATCACCACTCATCCTCCACCTGCACCTATTGTCTATTGTCTATTGTCTATCAAAGATGCCTACCACTTCACACAAAGGGTAAACTCCCTGACCATACCGCCCATCGCAATACTTTAACACCGTAAAGCCCGTGGTCTCTGGTGAGAAGAGGCCGTCTCGGGAGCTCCGTGCCGCGGAGAGAGTTTCAACCGTCCCGACGCGGGGAGTATCGATCGCCCCGACGCGAGGGCCTCGGACAGTTGGCAGCGGCGACTGCAGACGGTTCAACAGCCCCCATCGCGGGTGAACAAAGAGGAAGCTGATTGGACTTTATTACCTTCCATCACAGTGAGGAATGTGGAATCCGCTGTGGGGGATGTCTATGGGAAATTTTATTTTATGTGGCTGTGTGTCTTGTTGCTTTTCACTTAGTATGGCTGTACGGTAACTCAAATTACACCGAACCTTAATTGGTGCATGTGACAATTAAATTGAATCTTGAATACTCTTTACAACGGACGTTGAAAGCCTGTACACAAACACAGAGACAGACAGGGGCAGGTAAAGAACATCCTGCAGGAAAAACTTGTTGCAGTCTTTCTCGCTCCTGAATCCTGCTCTACACATCTCCATTGAACTTTGCCCCTCTCAACTTCACGCGATGCCCTTTTGAGTTTGGCCTTCCCACCTTGGGGAGAAAGGTTCTGACTGTCTACTCCACCTCTGCCTCTCATCATTTTATATGCTTCTATCAGGTCTCCCCTCAATCTCCGGCGTTCTGGAGAAAGCAATCCAGGTTTAGTTTAGTTTAGAGATAGAACGTGGAAATAGGTCCCTCAGTGCCGCCCAGCGATCCCCGCACATTAATACTATCCCACACACACGCTGGGGACAATTTACAATCGTAGCAAGCCAATTAACCTACAAACCTGTGCGTCTTTGGAGACTTTAGAGATACAGGCCCTTCAGCCTACTGAATCCATGCCGACCAGCGATCAACCCGCACACTAATACTATCCCACAAACACGCTGGGGACAATTTACAATTATACCAGGCCAATTAACCTACAAACCTGCACGTCTTTGGAGTGCGGAAGGAAACCGTGTGCAGTTTTGGTCTCCGAATTTGAGGAAGGATATTCTTGCTATTGAGGGCGTGCAGCGTCGGTTTACTAGGTTAATTACTGGAATGGCGGGACTGTCATATGTTGAAATCTTGAACGACTAGGCTTGTATACACTGGACTTTAGAAGGATGAGAGGGGATCTTATCGAAACGTATAAGATTATTAAGGGGTTGGACACGTTAGAGGCAGGAAACATGTTCCCAATGTTGGGGGAGTCCAGAACCAGGGGCCACAGTTTAAGAATAAGGGATAGGCCATTTAGAATGGAGATGAGGAAAAACTTTTTCAGTCAGAGGGTTGTGAATCTGTGGAATTCTCTGCCTCAGAAGACAGCAAGAGGCCAATTCTCTGAATGCATTTAAGAGAGAGCTAGATAGAGCTCTTAAGGATAGCGGAGTCAGGGGGTATGGGGAGAAGGCAGGAACGGGGTACTGATTGAGAATGATCAGCCATGATCACATTGAATGGTGGTGCTGGCTCGAAGGGCCGAATGGCCTCCTCCTGCACCTATTGTCTATTGTCACACAGGTCACGGGGAGAACGTACAAACTCCGTACAGACAGCGCCCTTAGTGAGGATCGAACCCGGGTCTCTGGTGCTGTGAGGCAGCAACTCTACCTTGTGCCTCTCATACTTTTATATACTTCTATCAGGTCTCCCCTCAATCTCCAGCGTTCCGGAGAGAACAGTCCAGGTGTGTGTCATCCCTACTTGTACCTGATGCCCTCTGACCCAGGCAGCGTTCTGGTAAACTTCCCCTGCATCCGTCCCAAAGCCCCCACATCCTTCCTGTAATGGGGAGACCAGAACTACACGCAATACTCCAAAATGCAGCCGAACCAAGGTCTTAGAGAGCTGCATCATGGCTTCCTGACTCTTGTACTCAATGCCGAGCGCTGCCCTCGCAACTGCGTCTTGCCTGCAGCCCGTCTGTCTTTTGTGTTTTTTGTTGATTTTGTATGAATTGTAGTTTTAATATTGTTTGTAGTGTTTGTATGTGGGGGGGGGGGGGGGGAGGGAATAAATAATGGACTGCGGCTTGCCTGCAGTCCGTCTGTCTTTTGTGTTTTTTGTTGTTTTTGTATGAATTGTAGTTTTAATATGGTGTTGTGGCGGCTCCCGAGGGTCGGGCCATACCACTCACGACCCCTCGGCACGGGAATGGGTCGAGCCAAGGAGGCAGACTTCGGCCGGGAGTATAAAGGTCAAGGACCGCATGACTCTCATTCCCTTTTGGAGTTCCAGAGATACAGTAAACACGCTTTCGTTATCCTTGCCTACTTGTCGTTATTTTGGCCTACTTGGCCCACTACATTGGTGACCCCGAACGGTCCATTATAGAAAAATGGACAAGACATGGGGCTCAGCCTTCGCCTCGCTGTCCGAGGGCGCTACACCGGCTATCGAGGCAATTTCTGTAGCCCTCCCTACTTTTTGGACCCACCGACCCCACGTCTGGTTCCAGCAAGCTGAGGTATATTTCCAGCTCAAATCCATCCGGTCGGATGATACCCGGTTTTTCTACCTGGTTGGAGCCCTGGACCAGGACACGGTCCAGCGGGTAACCGAGTTCCTCGCCGACCTACCGACCCAAGGTAAATACAAGGCGTTAAAAGATCTATTGCTGGAAACTTACCGGCTCCCGAGAATGGAGCGGGCCAAAAGAATTCTCCAAAGTGGATCTGGTGCGGGGTTACAACCAGATCCCCGTCAATCCGGACGACGTACCAAAGACGGCGATAATCACACCGTTTGGCCTGTATGAGTTCGTGCGCATGCCATTCGGCCTCAAAAACGCGGCGCAGGCATTTCAGCGCCTGATGGATGGCGTGTGTCGTGGGCTGGACTTCATATTTGTGTACCTCGATGACATATTGATAGCCAGCCGCTCGCGGAAGCAGCACTGTGCCCACCTTCGACAGCTGTTTCAAAGGCTGAGTGAGCACGGCTTGGCCATCAACATCGCCAAGTGCCAGCTCGGCGTGGAAACCATCGATTTCCTCGGCCACCGCGTGGCTTCGCAGGGTGCGGTTCCTCTGCCGGACAAAGTTGAGGCCATCCGCCGGTTTCCCCGTCCCTTCTCGTTACGTGGCCTGCAGGAATTCGTGGGCATGGTGGCTTTTTACCACCGTTTTTTGCCATCTGCGGCCCACATCATGGAGCCGCTGTATCATCTTCTTGCAGGCGGACGTAAGGACATTGCGTGGACCGATGAGGCGGCGACGGCTTTCGATGGCGCAAAGGAGGCCCTGGCTCGGGCTGTGCTGCTCGTCCACCCACGGGAAAATGCCCCGACGGCCCTTACAGTGGACGCATCAGAGGTAGCTATCGGCACCGTGCTGGAACAACTGACAGACAGGGGTTGGTGTCCCCTGGCCTTTTTCAGCCGACACCTTACCAGCGCCCAGAAGAAGTATAGTGCGTTCGACCGCGAGCTCCTGGCCCTGTACCAGGCGGTACGTCACTTCCGCTACTTTCTGGAGGGACGTCCGTTCACAGCATTCACGGACCACAAGCCACTAACTTTCGCCTTCACGAAGGTTGCAGACCCGTGGTCCGCCCGACAACAGCGTCAGTTGGCGTACATTTCAGAGTACACAACCTCCATCCGTTTCGTGGAGGGGAAAGAAAACCGGGTGGCCGACGCGTTGTCGCGCCCCGCCGTCGAGGTGGTTTTGGATGTGGCGCCTGGCATTGACTATTCAGCCCTGGCGGTGGCTCAACTGGCGGACGACGGGATACCCGCATACCGGACTGCCATCTCCGGCCTCCGCCTTGAGGATGTCCCTCTCGGCCCCAATGGAGCGACGTGTGATTGGGCCAACCACGCCCCATCGTGCCTGCTGCCTGGCGCAGGCGGATTTTCGATGTAATCCACGGGTTGGCTCACCCATCCATCCGGACGACAGTCGCACTGGTGGCCACACGGTTCATGTGGCACGGTCTCCGCAAGCAGGTTGGCAATTGGGCCCGCACCTGCGTCGCGTGCCAGACGGCGAAGATCCAGCGCCACGTCCGGGCGCCTCTCCAGCAAATCGGTCTGCCAAACCGCCGATTTGACCACCTGCACGTGGACATTGTGGGTCCCCTCCCGACTTCGAGGGGCATTACTCACCTCCTCACGGTGGTTGACAGGTTCACCCGGTGGCCAGAGGCCATACCATTGACCGACACGTCCACGGCCACGTGTGCTCGAGCGTTGGCTGCAAATTGGATCGCACGCTTTGGGGTGCCGGTGGACCTTACATCAGACCGGGGACCACAGTTCACCTCTGAGTTGTGGTCAGCCATGGCTGAGCTGTTAGGGGTTCGGCTTCACCACACCACGGCCTACCATCCGCAGGCTAACGGCCTGGTGGAGAGGTTCCACCGGCAGCTCAAGGCTGCGTTGAAGGCACGACTCTCCGGCCCCGATTGGATGGACGCACTGCCGTGGGTCTTATTAGGCATCCGGACGGCACCCAAGGAGGACCTCGTAACGTCATCAGCCGAGCTCGTCTACGGGTCGCCGCTCACCGTGCCCGGGGAGTTCGTGCCCTCATCGCCGGGGCAGCAGGAACCGTCCTCGTCCACCCTACAGCGCCTTCGTGAGCGAGTGGGAAAACTGGCACCCGTCCCTACGTCTCACCATGGGACGTTCCACCCGCACGTCCCATTGGCCCTTCGAGATTGTGCCTACGTTTTTCTCCGCCGCGACGCCCATCGAGCACAGCTTCAGAGACCTTATGAGGGCCCTTTCAAGGTGCTGAAGCACGGTGAGACAACTTTTATGTTGGACATGGGGGGCCGACCGGAGGCCGTGTCAATTAATCGCCTCAAGCCAGCGCACTTGGACATTGACCAGCCGGTGCGGGTTGCACAGCCTCGGCCGCGCGGGCGCCCCACTTTACAAGTGCCTCCAACACCGCACCCGCCGATCCCCTCATCTCGACCGGTATTTGTACCCCCTTCTCCGCCCCCGTTTGTCCCTCCAGCAGTGCCCCCGCCAGCCCCCCCGGTTGTCCCTTCAGCTGAGCCCCCGCCAGACCCCCCGTCGGACGGGTACCGTACACGGTTCGGTCGACTAGTGCGACCACCGGTGCGCTTCGTGCCTCTGGTTCTGGGGGGGGGTCCTGTGGCGGCTCCCGAGGGTCGGGCCATACCACTCACGACCCCTCGGCACGGGAATGGGTCGAGCCAAGGAGGCGGACTTCGGCCGGGAGTATAAAGGTCAAGGACCGCATGACTCTCATTCCCTTTTGGAGTTCCAGAGATACAGTAAACACGCTTTCGTTAACCTTGCCTACTTGTCGTTATTTTGGCCTACTTGGCCCACTACAGTGTAGTGTTTGTATGTTATGTTTTGGGGGGGGGGGGGGGGGAGGGAACGGGAACTGTAAAATTCTCTCTCCCGAACCGAGACGCGACCTTTGTTTCTGTGTCGTGTCTCCGTTCCCGCTGCGGCCTACCACCGGCCATGCACCTGGGACCACCTGGGGCTCTGGTTCGCAGAGCCCGCGGCCCGGACTCACCACCTGCGGCGCTGGCTGCCTTCGGATGCTGCGGGAGCGGCTGCGACTCGTCTTCGGAGGCTCCGGCGTGGGCCGCGCGGACGTCGGAAGCCCGCAGGCCCCTGGGTGGGGGCCGACATCGGGAACTCCGGCAGCGGCAGCGACAGCGTCTTCGCCCGCCCCGAATCATGGGGCTTGGGTCGGCCCGCCGCGGACCTTTCACCGTCCGGCGCAGCCTGGAATAGGCCGTGGACCTTTCACCGTCCAGCGGGGGCTTCAATGTCGGGAGCCACGACCCCCCCCCGACGTGGCAACTTCAACAGCCTGATCGCGGGAGAAGATGGCAGGGAAGAGAAACAGACATTCTGGCCTTCCATCACAGTGAGGAGGGGACTGGAGGAGACTCACTGGGATGGATGTTTCTTTTGTTTGGTGTTAGTTTATGATTGTGTGTGTTATTGCATTTTTATTGATTATTCTTATTGGTCTTATTGTTGGACTGCGGGTAATGTTTCATTTCACTACACATTTATGTGTATGTGACAAATAAACAACTATTGACTATTGACTGAAGGAAAGCGTACCGCACGTTTTCTTTAATGTAAGTCCTTTTATATCTGTAAGCGTGGGCACTTTCACGGTTTAGCTTTAGTTTCAAGTTTATTATTGTCTTATGTATTATTGTCAACATGTTCCCAATGTTGGGGGAGTTTAGAACTAGGGGACACACGGTCTAAGAATAAAGAGGAGGCCATTTAAAATTGAGGTGAGAAGAAGCTTTTTCACCCAGAGGGTGGTGAATTGTTGGATTTCTCTGCCACAGAGGGCAGTGAAGGCCAATTCAATGGATGAATTTAAAAAAAGAGTTAGATAGAGCTTTAGGGGCTCAAGGGATATGGGGAGAAGGCAGGCACAGGTTACTTAGAAAGATAGAAACATAGAAAATAGGTGCAGGAGGAGGCTATTCGGCCCTTCGAGCCAGCACCGCCATTCATTGTGATCATGGCTGATCGTCCACAATCAATAACCCGTGCCTGCCTTCTCCCCATATCCCTTGATTCCAGTAGCCTCCATCTACTGATTGTGGATGATTTGCCATGG
Source organism: Rhinoraja longicauda (assembly GCF_053455715.1). NCBI lineage: Eukaryota > Metazoa > Chordata > Chondrichthyes > Rajiformes > Arhynchobatidae > Rhinoraja > Rhinoraja longicauda. The sequence goes on from NC_135986.1 coordinate 11,195,280, forward strand.
TCACAATGAATGGCGGTGCTGGCTCGAAGGGCCAAATGGCCTCCTCCTGCACCTATATCCTATGTTTCTATGTTTCTACGATCACAATGAATGGTGGTGCTGACTCAAAGGGCCAAATGGCCTCCTCCTGCACCTATATCCTATGTTTCTATGTTTCTACGATCACAATGAATGGTGGTGCTGACTCAAAGGGCCAGATGGCCTCCTCCTGCACCTATTTCCTATGTTTCTATGTTTCTATGTGCTGAGGTACAGTGAAAAGCTTTGTTTAGTTTAGTTCAAAGCTACAGCAGGGAAATAGGCCCTTCGGCCCACCGAGTCCATTCCAGCCAGCGATTCCCACACACGAACACTATCCTACACACACACAAGAGACAATTTACAATTTTAGCAAGCCAGTCAGCTGACAAAGCTGCACGTCTTTGGAGTGTGGGATGAAACCGGGGAACCCGGAGAAAACCCAAGAGGAGAACCCGGAGAAAACGGGGTGAACGTACAAACTCCATACAGACAGCCCCCGTAGTCAGGATCGAACCCGGGTCTCTGGCGCTGTGAGGCAGCAACTCTACCGCTGCGCCACCGTGCCGCCCCTGTTCAGCACGCTACCCAAACAGATCAGATAATACCATACTTAAATACGATCAAGTCAAACTCAAGTACAACAGGAGGAGCAAAGGGGAAGGCACAAAGTGCAGAATATAGTCCTCTGCCTTGTAGTCCACTGGGAAACAGGCCCTTCGGCCCACCCGGTCCGCACTGACTAGCGATCCCTGCACACCTACACCATCCCACACACAGTCTGGACAACTTACATTTATATCGAGCCAATTATAGACAATAGACAATAGACAATAGGTGCAGGAGGAGGCCATTCGGCCCTTCGAGCCAGCACCGCCATTCACCGTGATCATGGCTGATCATTCACAATCAGTACCCCATTCCTGCCTTCTCCCCATACCCCCTGACTCCGCTATCCTTAAGAGCTCTATCTAGCTCTCTCTTGAATGCATTCAGAGAATTGGCCTCCACTGCCTTCTGAGGCAGAGAATTCCACAGATTTACAACTCTCTGACTGAAAAAGTTTTTCCTCGCCTCCATTCTAAATGGCCTACCCCTTATTCTTAAACTGTGGCCCCTGGTTCTGGACTCCCCCAACATTGGGAACATGTTTCCTGCTTCCAGCGTGTCCAACCCCTTAATAATCTTATACGTTTCGATAAGATCCCCTCTCTTCCTTCTAAATTCTAGTGTATACGAGCCTAGTCGCTCCAGTCTTTCAACATATGATAGTCCCGCCATTCCGGGAATTAACCTAGTAAACCGACGCTGCACGCCCTCAATAGCAAGAATGTCATTCCTCAAATTTGGAGACCAAAACTGCACACAGTACTCCAGGTGCGGTCTCACTAGGGCCCTGTACAACTGCAGAAGGACCTCTTTGCTCCTATACTCAAATTAATCTACAAATCTGCAACAGACACAATGTGATGGAGTAACTCAGAGGGTCAGGCATCATCTCTGGAGAAACAGGGAATAGGTGACGTTTCGGGTCGAGGCCCTTCTTCGGACTGAGAGTCCGGGGAGAGAGAATCTAGAGATATGGAAGAGTACAAAGAACGTGCGAAAAGGACAGATCAAAGCAGACGGTACTCTCGGAGATGTCGAGTGGTTCGTTGTTGGCTGCTGGGAAGGTGACAATGACGAACGCAAAAAGTAAAGATGGTGTAGAGGCCTACACAGGTGTTGGCTTCTCTGGTACACAGAATTCTACATCTGTGACAAAGTGGCCTATTCATCTCGGCGACCCACAGAGTCCTTGAATACTGGCTCAACCAGTCCACTGGCTCAAAGCAGTGGCAAAGATGTCATCTGCAGACCAGATCTGCCTGACTTTCTGTACCAGATCCTCCCTTTACATCAATGCTTGGTTTAGTTTAGTTCACAGGCGCAATGGTAGAGTTGCTGCCTTACAGTGAATGCAGCGCCGGAGACCCGGGTTCCATCCCGACTACGGGTGCTGTCTGTACGGAGTTTGTACGTTCTCCCCGAGACCTGCGTGGGTTTTCTCTGGGCGCTCCGATTTCCTCCCACGCTCCAAAGACGTGTAGGTTTGTAGGTTAACTGGCTTGGTATATTGTAAATGTAAAATTGTCCCTAGTGTGTGACAATAGACAATAGACAATACGTGCACGAGTTGGCCATTCGGCCCTTCGAGCCAGCACCGCTATTTAATGTGATCATGGCTGATCATCCACAATCAGTAACCCGTTCATGCCCTCTCCCCATACCCTCTTAGCTTAGTGTTAAGGTGCTGGGATTGCTGGTCGGTACAGACTCGGTGGGCCGAAGGCCCTGTCTGTTTCCGCGCTGTGTCTCTAAACTAAAACTAAACTAGAGATACAACACGGAAGCATGCTCTTCACCCCACCGAGCCCGCGCTGACAAGTGACCCACGTACATTAGCATAATCCTGTACAATTTACAATGATGCCAATCCAAGCCTTACAAACCTGCAATAGACACAAAAAGTCGGATGAGTTTTTTCCACCTTCCACAGACCATTCCAATTGACAATAGACAATAGACTGTAGACAATAGACAATAGACAATAGACAATAGATAATAGACACTAGGTAATAGACAATAGACATATAACGCAAACAGTAAAGATGGTGTAGAGGCCTACACAGGTGTTGGCTTCTCTGGTACACAGAATTCTACATCTGTGACAAAGTGGCCTATTCATCTCGGCCTACCCCATATTCTTAAACTGTGTGGCCCCTTGTTCTGGACTCCCCCAACATTGGGAACATGTTTCCTTACCTCTAACGTGTCCAACCCCTTAATAATCTTATATGTTTCGATAAGATCTCCTCTCATCCTTCTAAATTCCAGTGTATACAAGCCTAGTCGCTCCAGTCTTTCAACATATGACAGTCCCGCCATTCCGGGAATTAACCTAGTAAACCTACGCTGCACGCCCTCAATAGCAAGAATATCCTTCCTCAAATTTGGAGACCAAAACTGCACACAGTTCTCCAGGTGCGGTCTCACTAGGGCCCTGTACAACTGCACACACTACTCCAGGTGCGGTCTCACTAGGGCCCTGTACAACTGCAGAAGGACCTCTTTGCTCCTATAGACCTTCTTCGCTCTGAAGAAGGGTCTCGACGTGAAACGTCACCCATTCCTTCTCTCCTGAGATGCTGCCTGACCTGCTGAGTTACTCCAGCATTTTGTGAATAAATAGTGTTGAAGTAAAAGGTCGTTTGAAGATGTGGATCTGGAAGGAGACACAAGGGACTGCAGATGCTCGTTTAAGCAAAACACGTTGATGGAGGAACTCAATGGGTCAGGCAGCATCTGTGGAGGAAGTGGACTAGTGACACTTCAGGTCGGGTCCATTCTTCAGACTGACACTAATAAAAGGGGAGGAAGCTGGAAAAGTCGATTAGTCAGGCAGTATCAGTGGGGGAAATGGACTGGTGATATTTCAGGTCAGGATGATTCTTCAGACTGATAATAGTGGAGGGGGTGGGGGGGGGGCTGGAAAAGACAATGAGTCAGGCAGCTTCAGTGCAGTAAATAGATAGGTGATGCTTCAGGTCAGGACCATTCTTCAGACTGGTGGGGGGGGGGGGGGGTTGAGGAAGCGAAGCTGGAAAAGGATGTCTTTGTAGAGTGTATTGTATAGAGGAACTGCAGATGCTGGTTTACACCAAAGATAAACACAAAATGCTGGAGTAACTCAACAGACCAGGCAGCATCTCTGGAAAAATAGACGACGTTTTGAGTCGACAACCTTCTTCACACCCATTGATATTTCAGTCTGAAGAAGGGTCTCGACCCAAAACATCGCCTATTCCTTTTCTCCAGAGATGCTGCCTGACCCGCTGAGTTACTCCAGCATTTTTGTGCCTATTCCTGGTGAAATTGTTTTGGATGCTGTTTATGTATTGTAGATGGTGTTTCCATGGAAGGATTAAAATAGGCCTGCACCAGTTAATGTTGTGATCTGTTTTTGGTGCAGTGTTGTTTCTGTGGTGTTTGAAGAGTTACAACTACCCCAGGAATACAGACTGCAGCTCAGTACTGCACTGCAGTATTTTTAAATTCAGGTGTGATTATGTGCAATGTTTATTTCCAAAATTAGGACAGCACTGCCAGCAACACGAAAAGAAACAGATTTCTTTCAAAATGAATATTTATTTAAGACTAAATTTGAAAAAATTTCCGAAAGGGGCCAACTTTAAACACTTTGATTTTTAAGCAATGGTTCCAAGATCTTTGTGTAAAACTTTTAAACAGTGGCATTGAAAAATGTTCTGTGAGGTAAATGGATATTCAAGTTTACCCGACCTATTTTTACCACAGCCGTTTCACAACTAATCTTTTGCTGAGCGCCTTATGTTCACAGTTATCTTGGATAATACCAATTACATCAACTTATCCCAACTTCCGTTTTCTCGGTACCAGATTTCCAATTAATAACATCGTCTTTGTCAACCCTTGCAGACTGAACCAAAACATCGTAGTTGCCACGTGTTATCAAAGCTTAGTTTGCCGAATTTAGATTTAGGGACACAGCGCGGAAACAGGCCCTTCGGCCCACCGAGTCCGCGCCGCCCAGACTATAGAAATTCACCCTCATCTCCTTTCTTAAGCACATCCTTTAATTCTGAGGCTGTGCCCTCTGGTCCTAGACTCATCCATGAGTGGAAACATCCTCTCCACATCCACTCTATCCTTGGCTATGAATGTAGGTGGTTTGATTAGGAAGTTTACAACATTACTGAATAACATTGGCCTGCTGATAAATTGGATGGAGGAAGGAGGCGCAGTAGATTTGCTGCCTTACCCCGGTTTGATCCTGACAACGGGTGCTGTCTGTATGCAGTTTGGACGTTCTTCCTGTGACTGCGTGGGTTTTCTCTGGGTGCTCCGGTTTCCTCCCACCCTCCAAAGAAGTGCAGATTTGTAGGTTAATCGACTTTAGTGAATTGTAAATTGTCCCTAATGTAGAATAGTGCCCGTGTACAGGGTGATCGCTGGTTGATGCGGACTTGGGAATGAAAGGCCTGTTTCCACGCTGTATCACTAAAGTCTAAAGTAAAGTCAATGCAAATGGAATCTAATCCCAACAAATGCGTTTGGAAAGTCGTTCGTGTAGGAATGGAACATTCATAGTGACCGGTGGAGTGTATGAGTAACAGAGGGATCTTAAAGTACATGGCGTGTAGGAAGGAACTGCAGATGTTGGTTGAAACCAAAGATAGACACCATTTTTTTAAGATTTAGAGATACAGCGCGGAAACAGGCCCTTCGGCCCACCGAGGCCGCGCCGCCCAGCGATCCCCACACACTAACACTATCCTACACACACTAGAGACAATTTTTATATTTACCCAGTCAATTAACCTACATACCTGTACGTCTTTGGAATGTGGGAGGAAACCGAACATCTCGGAGAAAACCCACGCAGGTCACGTGGAGAACGTTCAGACTCCGTACAGACGGCGCCCGTAGTTAGGATCGAACCCGGGTCTCCGGCGCTGCATTCGCTGTAAGGCAGCAACTCTACCGCTGCGCCACCGTGCTGCGGTAGATGCTGGAATAACTCAGCTGGTCAGGCAGCATCTCTGGAGAAAAGGAATGGGTGACGTTTCGGGTCGAGACCCTCCTTCAGACCTACAAATTCCTTCGTCCCTTAGTGCGTCCATGTCCATTGCCACAAAATGGTGGCAGTAAATGAGGTGAAGAGCCGAAAGGGTTGCTGGACTTCATTAGTCGGGGTAGAATGCAAGAGCTCGAAGGTCATGGTACAACTTGATAAAATTGTAATTAGAGTCGCAGCTAGAGCACGGTGTCCTTCTCCTCATGACCCTGTTGGAAGGTATTTATTCACAAAATGCTGGAGTAACTCAGCAGGTCAGGCAGCATCTCAGGAGAGAAGGAATGGGTGACGTTTCGGGTGCAGGAGTAGGCCATTTGGCCCTTCGAGCCAGCACCACTATTCAATGTGATCATGGCTGATCATTCTCAATCAGTACCCCGTTCTCAATCAGTATGGGGCCTTCTCCCCATACCCCCTGACTCCGCTATCCTTAAGAGCTCTATCTAGCTCTCTTGAATGCATTCAGAGAACTGGCCTCCACTGCCTTCTGAGGCAGAGAATTCCACAGATTTACAACTCTGACTGAAAAAGTTTTTCCTCATCTCAGTTCTAAATGGCCTACCCCTTATTCTTAAACTGTGGGCCCTTGTTCTGGACTCCCCCAACATTGGGAACATGTTTCCTGCCTCTAACGTGTCCAACCCCTTAATAATCTTATACGTTTCGATAAGATCCCCTCTCATCCTTCTAAATTGCAGTGTATACAAGCCTAGTCGCTCCAGTCTTTCAACATATGACAGTCCTGCCATTCTGGGAATTAACCTAGTAAACCTACGCTGCACGCCCTCAATAGCAAGAATATCCTTCCTCAAACGTCACCCATTCCATCTCTCCTGAGATGCTGCCTGACCTGCTGAGTTACTCCAGCATTTTGTGAATAAATACCTTTAATTTGTACCAGCATCTGCAGTTATTTTCTTACTCTGTCGGAAGGAGTTGATTACACTGGAGGGGGTCCAGGAGGTTGTCAAATGGAATAATTTGGGTGAGAAATGCTGGAAAGGAGGGTTTAGAATGGGGGAGACCAAGGCCAGTCATCAGAGGTGCAAAAATAGGGTTGACATTTTAGCAGATATTTAAAAACAGATGGCATAGGACTATACTTCAGGGAGACCAATCGCACACTGGGTGATGGCTTTGCTGAACACCTTCGCTCAGTCCGCCTGCACTTATGCGATCGCCCGGTTGCTAAAATCTTTAACTCCCCCTGCCATTCCCAGAGTGACCTTTCTGTTCTGGGCCTCCTCCACTGTCAGAGTGAGGCCCAGCACAAATTGGAAGAACAGCATCTTGTATTTTGCTTGGGCAGATTACAACCCAGCAGTCAATTTTGATTTCTCTAACTTCAAGTAATTCTTGCTTTCCCTCTCTCCCCGCCCCTCCCCCACCCTAGTTCTCCGACTAGTTTCACTGTCCTCCTGATTCATTTTACTGTTTGTATGCCTCGTCACCTTCCCCTTTGCCAACAATGAACCATTCAACATTTCCTTGATCAATCTGAAGAAGGGTCTCGACCCGAAACATCACCCATTTCTTCTCTCCTGAGATGCTGCCTGACCCACTGAGTTACTCCTGCATTTTGTGAATAAATACATTTCCTTGATCATCGTCTGCTTTGATCTGTATTTTCACACCTTACATGCTCTTTGTACCCGCCCATATTTCTAGTTTCCCACTCCCCCGACTATCAGTCTGAAAAACGCTCTTGAACGGCACGGTGGCGCGGCGGTAGAGTTGCTGCCTTACAGCGAATGCAGCGCCGGAGACTCAGGTTCGATCCTGACTACGGGCGCTGTCTGTACGGAGTTTGTACGTTCTCCCCGTGACCTGCGTGGGTTTTCTCCGAGATCTTCGGTTTCCTCCCACACTCCAAAGACGTGCAGGTTTGTAGGTTAATTGGCTGGGCAAATGTAAAAATTGTCCCTAGTGGGTGTAGGATAGTGTTAGTGTGCGGGGATCGCTGGGCGGCGTGGACCCGGTGGGCCGAAGGGCCTGTTTCTGCACTGTATATCTAAATTTAAATCCGAAACGTCACCCATTCCTTCTCTCCAGAGATGTTGCCAATCCCACTGAGTTACTACAGCATTATGTGTCTATCTTTGGCATAGTTTTAAGATGAGGGGTAAGCTGATGAGGGGATCTGATAAAAATTCCAACGTGGATGCAGGTTATAATCAGGAAGGGTCTATCAACAGGGGATCGGAGTCCTACGGCAACAAAACGGGCCCTTCAGCCCACCATGCTGAACCTTTTTCCAGTCTATGTAGTCTCGCATGCCGACATTAGCTCCATATCCTTCTATGCCTTGCCCATTCAAGTGCCTTTCGCAATGTCTCTTACGCCTAGTGATCGTATCCTCCACTGCTTCATTTGCAGCTTAATTTAACTAACACCCACTCATTGTTTTTTAAAAAAAATCCCTTCTGATCCCTTTTTTAAAGCTCCTTTCTCTTGCCTTAAACGTATGTGTTTTGTTTTTGATACCCTTGCCAAGCTAAAAATATTTCTGACTATCTACCTTATCTATACCTCTCCCTTTAACTGAAGTCCTCCAATCTAGGCAATATTCAAAATCACAAAAGGCTTGCAGATGCCGTGAATCTCATATCAAAACAGAAACCGCTGTAAATATTCAGCAGGTCAGAATGAATCAGTGGGATAAGAAACAGAACCAATGTTTCAGGTCAAAGAGATTCTGACGAAGGGTTCATAAGATATAGGAGCAGAATTAAGCCATCAACCCATCAAGTGTACTCTACCATTCAATCGCGGCTGATCTATCTCTCTCCCTCTCAACCCCATTCTCCTGCCTTCTCCCCATAACCCCTGACACTCGTACTAATCAAGAACATATCAATCCATTAAAAATATCCATTGACGGCCTCCACAACTGTCTATGGCAATGAATTCCACAGATTCCACACCCTCTGACTAAATTCCTCCTCATCTCCTTTCTAAAGGTACGTCCTTGTATTCTGAGGCTGTGGCCTCTGTTCCTAGACTCTCCCACTAGTGGAAACATTCTCTCCACATCCACTCTATCCAGGCCGCTCACTATTCGCAAGTTAAGATGGAGTTTTTTTTTTAGAGATACAGCGCAGAAACAGGCCCTTCAGCCCACCGGGTCCGTGCCGCCCAGCGATCCCCGCACACTAACACTATCCTACACCCACTAGGGACAATTTTTACATTTGCCCAGCCAATTAACCTACATACCTGTACGTCTTTGGAGTGTGGGAGGAAACCGAAGATCTCGGAGAAAACCCATGCAGGTCACGGGGAGAACGTACAAACTCCGTACAGACGGCGCCCGTAGTCAGGATCAAACCTTAGTCTCCGGCGCTGCGTTTGCTGTAAGGCAGCAACTCTACCGCTGCGCCACCGTGTTGAGTTAAGAAACATTTATACAGGAACATGGATAGGACAGATTTGGAGGGATATGGGGCAAACGTGGACAGGTGGGACTAGTGTAGCTGGGACAAGTGGGCAAGTTGGGCAGAAGGGTCTGTTTCCACACTGTATCACTCTATGACTCTTTATCAGTGACCTGTTTAAGGGGGGGCATGACCAGAGGGAATTTCTGCACTAGCTGCTTCAACTTGCAGCCCTTCATGGTAGTCAGCCATCTCCATTCTGTACCTGCACTATAACTAACCCAAACATTTTCCTCATTTCGAATGTTCCATAGTGACTCCAATGGCAGCTCTGACCGACGTCAGACAGGAGCTGTAGTTGGCGATCTCCCACTGCTCTAGTCGCCAGGGCTAAATGGGCAATGGAATGGGAGGGGGAGTTAAAGTGTTTAGCAACTGGGAGATCATACAGGTCTCGGCGGACTAAGCGGAGGTGCTCACCGAAATGATCGCCGAGCCTGCGCTTGGTCTCGCCGATATATAGGACTGCACACCTGGAACGGTGGATATAGTAGCTGAGTAAGAAAGAAAACTGCAGACGCTGGTTTAAATCGAAGGTAGACACACAATGCTGGAGTAACTCAGCGGGTCAGGCATCTCTGGAAAGGAGGAATGGGTGAGGTTTCGAGTTGAGACCCGTCTTCAGACTAATGTCAAGGAAGGGTGGGACCCCCCGCCTTACAGCGAATGCAGCGCCGGAGACTCAGGTTCGATCCTGACTACGGGCGCCGTCTGTACGGAGTTTGTACGTTCTCCCCGTGACTTGCGTGGATTTTCTCCGAGATCTTCGGTTTCCTCCCACACTCCAAAGACGTGCAGGTTTGCAGGTTAATTGGCTGGGAAATTTAAAAATTGTCCCTAGTGGGTGTAGGATAGTGTTAGGCCAGTTTATTGGCCATTGAGGCCAGTTCATTGGCTATATTTAAGAGGGAGTTAGATGTGGCCCTTGTGGCTAAAGGGATCAGGGGGTATGGAGAGAAGGCAGGTATAGGATACTGAGTTGGATGATCAGCCATGATCATATTGAATAGCCGAATGGCCTACTCCTGCACCTATTTTCTATGTTTCTATGTTAGTGTGCGGGGATCGCTGGGCGGCGCGGACCCGGTGGGCCGAAGGGTCTGTTTCTGCGCTGTATCTCTAAATCTAAATCTAAAAGATCACTGTTTATCCTCCTGCGCTCCATGGCAGAGAGTCCCAGCCTACTCAACCTCTCCCTACAGCTCAGACTCTCTAGCCCTGGTAACAACTGAAGAAGGGTCTTGACCCGAAACGTCACCCATTCCTTCTCTCCCGAGATGCTGCCTGACCCGCCGAGTTGCTCCAGCATTGTGTGTCTACCTTCCTTGTGCCCTTTCCAGCTTGACAACATCTTTCCTCTATCACGGTGCTCACAACTGAATGCAATACTCTAAATCACTCTAAATCTGGATTGACTCTAGCATTTTCTGTCCATCTTCAGTGTAAACCAGCATCTGCCAGTTCCTACCTACACGTTGTAGTGCATTAGTTCCAGAGGCAAACTCCAATGCCGCAATGGGGTCGAGGTCAATAGTACCCTAGTCTACGGATGGACCGTTCAAAAGCATGATAACCTGTCATATGTTGAAAGACTGGAGCGACTAGGCTTGTATACACTGGAATTTAGAAGGATGAGAGGAGATCTTTTCGAAACGTATAAGATTATTAAGGGGTTGAACACGTTAGAGGCAGGAAACATGTTCCCAATGTTGGGGGAGTCCAGAACAAGGGGCCACAGTTTAAGAATAAGGGGTAGGCCATTTAGAACTGAGATGAGGAAAAACTTTTCAGTCAGAGAGTTGTGAATCTGTGGAATTCTCTGCCTCAGAAGTCAGTGGAGGCCAATACTCTGAATGCATTCAAGAGAGAGCTAGATAGAGCTCTTAAGGATAGCGGAGTCAGGGGGTACGGGGAGAAGGATCAGCCATGATCACATTGAATGGCGGTGCTGGCTCGAAGGGCCAAATGGCCTCTTCCTGCACCTATTGTCTATTGTCTAACCAAGGAAAACAAGCTATTCCTGGTTAAAATGTAGTTTTTTGCTGCCCCTTGTTTGACTCCTACAACTATGTTCTTCTTTGCTGCCTTGTTTGAAGCTCTTGCAGCGGAGGTGCACAGAGTCCACAGATTCAATCTTTTCTTGCCAATAAATGTTGGGATTTTGGAGGCTTGCCAATTAAAATGTACCAAAATAGTTACATTCATGCAACTGCTGTGCATGCGATAAATCACACGCAGTTTAGGGGGGCTCCATTTGTGAGTTAGATTGATGTTTCAGTGCATTTAAAATACTTTAACGGTCAAATAAATACGCTTTATTGTGCACGAATCAACTGTATAATCTAGATTCGTCATAATATGCTGTCTAGACGTTTTATATACTGTACTCCTAAATTTGCCAACATGGCTGTTATTTTATATGTTAATAATTATAGTTTAGAGATGCAGCGCGGAAACAGGCCCTTTGGCCCACCGAGTCCGCACTGACCAGCAATCCCTGCACACTAACACTGTCCTACGCACACTGGGGACAATTTTACTTCTTTATACATTTATGCCAAATTTATACATCTCCCCTAATGTCAGGGGAGTGGGTGGTACATAGATAGGGAAGTGCATAGATAAGGAAGTGTAAGGTGTGAAAATTATATTTGTATAAAATTATAAAAGGACTGGACAAGCTAGATGCAGGAAAAATGTTCCCAATGTTGGGGAGTCCAGAACCAGGGGCCACACACACAGTCTAAGAATAAAGGGGAGGCCATTTAAAACTGAGATGAGAAGAAACTTTTTCACTCGGAGAGTTGTGAATTTGTGGAATTCTCTGCTACAGAGGGCAGTGGAGGCCAATTCACTGGATGAATTTAAGAGAGAGTTAGATAGAGCTCTAAGGGCTAGTGGAATCAAGGGATATGGGGAGAAGTCAGGCACGGGTTACTGATTGTGGATGATCAGCCATGATCACAATGAATGGTGGTGCGTACAGGCTCGAAGGGCCAAATGGCCTCCTCCTGCACCTATTTTCTATGTTTCTAAGCCAATAAACCTACAAACCTGTACGTCTTCGGGGTGCAGGAGGAGACCTGAAGATCTCGGAGAAAGCCCAAGCAGGTCACGGGGAGAACGTACAAACTCTGTACAGACAGCGCCCTTTGTCAGGATCAAACTAGTGTCTCTGGCGCTGTAAGGCAGTAGCTCAACTAGGGGGGGCTGGGTAATTTAAGTTTAAATATGCGTGCTGGGCAATTTAAGTTTATTAGCTCATTGGGAGAAAGCAGGAGATTGGGGTTGTGAGGGATCTGAACTAAACTGAACTAAATAGACAATTGGTGCAGGAGGAGGCCATTCGGCCCTTCGAGCCAGCACTGCCATTCAATGTGATCATGGATGATCATTCTCAATCAGTCCCCCGTTCCTGCCTTCTCCCCATACCCCCTGACTCCGCTATCTTTAAGAGCTCTATCCAGCTCTCTCTTGAATGCATTCAGAGAATTGAGAATTCCACAGATTCACAACTCTCTGACTGAAAAAGTTTCTCCTCATCTCCATTCTAAATGGCCTACCCCTTATTCTTAAACTGTGGCCCCTTGTTCTGGACTCCCCCAACATTGGGAACATGTTTCCTGCCTGTAACGTGTCCCACCCCTTAATAATCTTATACGTTTCGATAAGATCCCCGTTTCGATAAATACAATCAGCTGAGACCCCAGCTCTATTCTGAGCTGGATACCTTTGCCACACAAGGTGTTATTTGTTAATGTTATTTCGTCGCTACTTTCTCCTTCGTGCCGGCTTTCCAATTATTTTTCTTTATTCCCTCTGCTTGTTTGATCACTCACCCCTTTCGCTGGTAATCTCTTGCTCACTCGCCTTTCATTCTCTTTTCTCGGCCCACCCAAACGTCTAAGATTTCAAAATAAGCGTGGGAAATTGATGCAGTTTGGTTGTGGAAAAGTCTAGCCAGGAAATAACTAGAAAAACCCGATAATGAAAATGTAATCTTTAGTACAGTGCGTCTTAGATCATTGTATCCTGAAATATGGAATTCAAGGCCCCTTCGCACATGATACCAGTGGCATTTCCAACCACTAGCTTGGGTCCAATTGGAATTTATACAGAATTGCTTCTGTTTTTCAGTGCGTTGGATCATTAGTTTTCTAACCGAGCTGTCATTGCAGTATGATATTGATGAATTGTTGGAAGACGGCATCCTTCATTTGAACTACTATATCAAACTAAGTGTGTCTGCCTATGCAGGCGGATATTGAATGTTGAATGTTAAGCTATTTTTTAAAGAGCCCTGCTTTTGAGGCCAGAATTTTTTTTTAACTGACTATGTTCTCTGCTGCTGAACCTGGACCTATTGTCCCTGTGTTTCCCATTCTCGAAGCAACCACTGTAAGAGTTAATAGTAGACCAATTTGAAAATGTTAAGAAACACAGAAAATAGGTGTCGGAGTAGGCCATTCGGCCCTTCGAGCCGGCACTGCCATTCAATATGATCATGGCTGATCATCTGTCCTCCTCATCTGTCGGACTACAGGTCATAGCCTCAGAATTAGGCGTTCTTTTAGGAAGGCGATGAGGAGAAATTTCTTTAGTCAGAGGGTGGTGAATCTATGGAATTCATTGCCACAGAAGGCTGTGGAGACCAAGTCAGTGGATATTTTTATGGTAAGGATAGATAGATTCTTGATTAGTACAAATGTCAGAGGTTATGGGGAGAAGGCAGGAGAATGGGGTTAGGAGAGGGAGAGATAGATCAGCCATGATTGAATGGCGGAGTGGACTTGATGGATCGAATGGCCTAATTCTACTCGTATCCCTTATAATAATAATAATAATAATGCATTACATTTATATAGAGCTTTTCATATACTCAAAGACGCTTTACAGGGATTTAGAGAACATAGGGAAGTGAATAAATAGATAAATAAGTAAACGAACAGAGAAAGGAGACAGAAGGTGAGGTGACCTTCAGTGGTTGAAGGCAGTACTGAACAGGTGAGACTTCAGTGATGTTTTGAATGTGGTGAGTGTGGAGGAGTCTCTGACGGTTTGGGGTAGTGAGTTCCATAGGGTGGGAGCAGCGATGGAGAAAGCCCTGTCCCCCCAGGATCTGAGTTTGGTCCGGATGTGGGGGGATAGGAGATTGGCAGCAGCAGAGCGGAGGGTGCAGGTGGGAGTGTGCCTGTGGAGGAGGTCGGTCAGGTAGGATGGGGCCAGGTTATGGAGGGCTTTGTAGGTCATGAGGAGGATTTTGTACTGGATTCTCTGGGGGATGGTGAGCCAGTGGAGTTTGTAAAGGACGGGGGTGATATGGTCACGGATCGGGGTGTGGGTGAGTAGACGGGCAGCGGAGTTTTGAATGTATTGAAGTTTACTGATGATTTTTGAGGGTGCGCCATAGAGGAGGCTGTTGCAGTAGTCCAGACGGGAGGTGATGAAGGCGTGGATGAGGGTTTCTGCAGCTGTGGAGGAGAGGGATGGACGGAGACGGGCAATGTTTTTGAGGTGGAAGAAGGCTGTCTTTGTGATGTGTTTGATGTGTTTGTCGAAGGAGAGGGTTTGATCAAAGATGATTCCAAGATTCCGGATATGAGGGGAGGTGGATACTGGGAGACCATCAATATTGAGGATGAAGTTTTGGGTGGATTTGGTGAGCGTTTTTGGACCAATGATGATGATTTCAGATTTGTTGCAGTTGAGTTTGAGGAAATTTGATTGAAGCCAAGATTTTATTTCAGTGATGCAGTTTGTCAGTGTAGAGTGTGTGGTGGTGGAGATTGACTTGGTGGAGATGAGGAGCTGGATATCATCGGCGAAGCAGTGGAAGTTGAGACCATGACGGCGGATTAATTGACCAAGGGGGAACAGGTAGAGGATGAAGAGGAGGGGGCCAAGGACTGATCTTATGATCATCCCAGGTATTTATTCACAAAATGCTGGAGTAACTCAGCAGGTCAGGCAGCATCTCAGGAGAGAAGGAATGGGTGACGTTTCGGGTCGAGACCCAAAATGTCACCCATTCCTTCTCTCTTGAGATGCTGCCTGACCTGCTGAGTTACTCCAGCATTTTGTGAATAAATACCTTCGATTTTTACCAGCATCTGCAGTTATTTTCTTATGATCATCCCAAATCAGTACCCCGTTCCTGCTTTCTACCTATATCTCTTGATTCTGTGAGCCCTAAGAGCTATGTCTAACTCTCTTAAATATATCTAGTGAATTGGTCTCCACAGAATTGGCAGAGAATTACACAAATTCATAACTCTCCGAAGAAGGGTCTCGACCCGAAACATCACCTATTCCTTTTCTCCAGAGGTGCTGGCTGACCCGCTGAGTTACTCCAGCATTTTGCATCAATCTTCTGGAACCTAGATAGGGTGGATGTGGAGAGGATGGTTCCAATAGTGGGAGAGTCTTGGGCCAGAGCGTACAGCCTCGATATGCTAGGGTGCACCTTTAGAATGAAGGTGAGGAATAATTTATTTAACAAGACGGTGGTGAATCTGTGGAACACATTGCCACAGATTGGTGTGGAGACCAAGTCATTGGGTATTTTTAGAGCAGTGATTGATAGGTTGATGGGGGTGTCGCAGATTATGGGGCAAAGGCAAGAAAATAATCAGCCATGGAGAGAGAAAAGAATCAGCCATGATCAAATGGTGGTGCAGACCTGATAGACAATAGGTGCAGGAGGAGGCCATTCGGCCCTTCGATCCAGCACCGCCATTCAATGTGATCATGGCTGATCATTCTCAATCAGTACCCCGTTCCTGCCTTCTCCCCATACCCCCTGACTCCGCTATCCTTAAGAGCTCTATCCAGCTCTCTCTTGAATGCACATGTCACAATTTACCAACTTTGCTGCAATAGCTGGAGCAATCGTTTTTAAGACTCCGTTTTCAACTCGCATCTTGGTAGGATGCTCAGTGGATTGAGGTATTCTTTTTGGGAGCAACTAGTAATTTGGTTTAAAAGCAGAAAATATCGAATATTTAGCTGATTAGAGCATCACAAGTTGACCTTTTGTTCATATTTCAATCTTTTTTGTACTTTTGGAGGAAATAAACCATAGAAACATAGAAAATAGGTGCAGGAGGAGGCCATTCGGCCCTTCGAGCCAGCACTGCCATTCATTGTGATCATGGCTGAACATCCACAATCAGTAACCTGTGCCTGCCTTCTCCCCATATCCCTTGATTCCACTAGCCCCTAGAGCTCTATCTAACTCTCTCTTAAATCCATTCAGTGATTTGGCCTCCACTGCCCTCTGTGGCAGAGAATTCCACTCTTAAGAGAAACCAATCTTAAAGTAACAAACCCCTTACGTTTCCTTAGGACTCAATAGATTATGCAAAGGTTGGTGAGGAAACTGTTGATTTCTAAATGTGACCAACGAATATCAGCCTCTTAGCTGTGATATTTAACAGTGAATGCATAGTTGGGAGGTTATGTTACAGTTGTTGAGTATAGAAGTTGGGAGGTCATGTTGCAGTTGCACAAGACATTAGTCAGGCCACACTTAGAATGTTCTGTTGTGATTTGTTCACCCTGTTGTAGGAAGGATGTTAAGCTGGAAAGGGTGCATAGAAGATTTACGAGGATATTGCCAGGACTCAAAGGCCTGAGCTATAGGGAGAAGTTGAGCAGGCTGGGACTCTTATTCCTTGGAGCGCAGGAGGATGAGGTGTGATCTTATAGATTTGTACAAGATTATGAGAGGAATAGATCGGGTAAATGCACAGAGAATTTTGCCTGAGTGGGGGAATCGAGAACCAGAGGACAAAGGTTTAAGGCGAGGGGGGAATGATTGAATACGAACCTGGGGGATAACTTTTTAACACAACGGGTGGTGGGTATATGGAACGAGCTGCCGGAGGAAGCAGTTGAGGCAGTACTATCGTAACATTTCAGAGATGATTGGACATGGGGAGAAAGTAAAATTCCATACAGACAAGCACCCGTGGTTAGGATGGAACCCGGGTTGGCCCATATCCCTCTCACCTGTCCTTGTGATGTGCCTGTCAGGGACAGATCAGCCCTCATCCTCCTGCGCTCCAAGGAATGGAGTCCTTTCAACCTCTCCCTATAGCTCAGGCAATATCTTCATAAAATTTTGAAAATGTTTGAAACATCAAATCTGTTTGAATTTTGAACAGAATTTCCATTGTAATACAAGCACTATTTTGGTTGATCCATGTAATTATGGTTGCTCATCTGCCCCCAACTAGTTTATGTCTAATCTTTCTAATTGTTCCCAGCATTCAGTTTATCAACTGTTGTGTGAATATATTTAGATGGTACTAAAATGAGTCCTTTGTTTTCATAACAGCCGATCATCCTTGGAGCAAGTATTGCCTTCCTAATTGAGGCTCCGTATGTTCACGGTATTTTTAGTTTAACCTGCTCCGAAATGTGCCATGACCTAATTTTAAGATAATCTTCCACTTACAACCAACGTCACAGATAGACACACATTGCTGGAGCAGCTCAGCGGGTCAGGCAGCATCCCTGGAGAACATGGATAGGCAGTGTTTTGAGTCGGCACCCTACACACTTTGGAGGGGTGCACTGAGCTTTTTTGTTTATTAAGGTGTTTTGAGTATGAGTTGTTGTTGTTCGTCCTTCGGGTTCGAAGATGACCATGACTTCATGAAGTCATGACTAGCACTTGACTTGGATTGAAGTGAGGGGGAGTTGCGCAGATCGTCGGCCTCACTCTCTCATTTCATTTTCATTTCATATATACAGCGCGGAAACAGGCCTTTTCGGCCCACCAAGTCCGCGCCGCCCGGCGATCCCCGCGCACTAACACTATTAACACTATCCTACACACACTAGGGACAATTTTTAA
The DNA here is from genome assembly GCF_053455715.1 of Rhinoraja longicauda. NCBI lineage: Eukaryota > Metazoa > Chordata > Chondrichthyes > Rajiformes > Arhynchobatidae > Rhinoraja > Rhinoraja longicauda. The sequence continues at coordinate 11,213,248 of NC_135986.1, forward strand.
TTTTTTTTTTAACATTTACCCAGTCAATTAACCTACATACCTGTACGTCTCTCGTCCTGGCCTATCGGGTTCCAGCAGCAAGACACAGTCGGGACGGCTGGGGACAGGTCGGGATGCAGTGGATGGTCAGATGTGTCCTACGTATCTCACTGCCCTGTTTGCGCTCCACGGCGCTTTGCTGGGATCGTCTTTCTGCCCGTTGAACCTTCTGGTGGTTTCCTCCGCACAATCCGCCGAACCCAGGCTTCATGTGCTAGGTAGACAAGCCATAAAGCCACTGGAACCAACGACTTGCCGACTGTACATGTGGCATGCACACAAGACAGTGGAGACATCGTGGGGGTAGGGTCGTCCATCTCCCGTACAAGTCCCATTAAGGACTTGCCCACTGCCCACAAAGTGTGAGTACTATGTTCACAGATCTGCTGTGCTGGTGATGCATGGTTTGAGAACAGGTCCATCCAGAACTGCAAGAAATTGCAGAAAATTGTGGACGCAGCCCAGATCATCACACCAACCAACCTCGGCCAGGCCAGCAGCATAACCCAGGACCAGTCTCAGCTCAGTCATCACCTCTTCTCCCCTCTCCCATCTGGCAAGAGTTGTACAGGGCCCTAGTGAGACGGTAGGATTGTTCAGTTCCCTGGGAAGAAACTGTCCCTGAATCTGGGTGTCCTAGTGCATCAATCACTGAAAGGAAGCATGCAGGTACAGCAGGCAGTGAAGAAAGCCAATGGAATGTTGGCCTTCATAACAAGAGGAGTTGAGTATAGGAGCAAAGAGGTCCTTCTGCAGTTGTACAGGGCCCTAGTGAGACCGCACCTGGAGTACTGTGTGCAGTTTTGGTCTCCAAATTTGAGGAAGGATATTCTTGCTTTTGAGGGCGTGCAGCGTAGGTTTACTAGGTTAATTCCCGGAATGGCGGGACTGTCATATGTTGAAAGACTGGAGCGACAAGGTTGTATACACTGGAATTTAGAAGGATGAGAGGGGATCTTATCGAAACGTATAAGATTATTAAGGGGTTGAACACGTTAGAGGCAGGAAACATGTTCCCAATGTTGGGGGAGACCAGAACAAGGGGCCACAGTTTAAGAATAAGCGGTAGGCCATTTAGAAATGAGACGAGGAAAAACTTTTTCAGTCAGAGAGTTGTGAATCTGTGGAATTCTCTGCCTCAGAAGGCAGTGGAGGCCAATTCTCTGAATGCATTCAAGAGAGAGCTAGATAGAGCTCTTAAGGATAGCAGAGTCAGGGAGTATGGGGAGAAGGCAGGAACGGGGTACTGATTGAGAATGATCAGCCATGATTACATTGAATGGCGGTGCTGGCTCGAAGGGCCGAATGGCCTCCTCCTGCACCTATTGTCTAAGAGGTATAGAAGTGTGAAAACGCAAGCCTCCAGATTCAGGGACAGTTTCCACCGAGCTATTATCAAGCAACTGAACCATCCTATCACCAACTAACGATCACCAGAGAGCGGTCGTGACCTACAATCTACCTCATTGGAGAACCTCAGTCTATCTTTAATCAGACATTACTGGACTTTTTAGTGCATTAAATGTCATTCCCATTATAGTGTATCTATACACTCTGATGGTAGACACAAAATGCTGGAGTAACTCAGCAGGTCAGGCAGCATCTCTGGAGAGAAGGAATGGGTGACGTTACGGGTCGAGACCCTTCTCCAGTCTGAGGAAGGGTCTCGACCCGAAACGTCACCCATTCCTTCTCTCCCGAGATGCTGCCTGACCCGCTGAGTTGCTCCAGAATTTTGTGCCTACCTTTGATTTAAAGCAGCATCTGCAGGTTTTCTTTCCTACACTGTGGAGGGCTTAGTCTTTCCGCTGTGGAGGACATGCATAGTCTTTCCGCTGACTGGATAACAGGCAACACCAAAGCTTTTCATTACCTCGGTACAAGTGACACTAAACTAAACCAAAACGAAATGTAGTTTGGAGTGAGTAAGAAAATTGAAATTTTGTGTTGTTAGTTCTTTTTCAGAGAGCTTAAAAATTTGTAGTAAATGTTTTGAAAGCAGGTTGGTGGTATAAGAGAAATTACTTGCCCAAAGAAATAGATGAGTTGGGTACAATAAGGGTGGCTGAGGGTACAACTTGCACTGCCAACGTCTGAATGAAAGAAGTAACATTCTTTTTTCAGAGGTGTCAAACGATGTGAAGAAAGAAATGGCCATAAATGGCCGTAAAATGGTGTGAAGAAAGAAATTTTGGACAAATTATGAGTTTAGTTTACAGATTACAGCGCGGAAACAGGCCCTTCGGCCCACCGAGTCCGCACCGACTAGCGATCTCCCCACATCCCCGCACACTAACACTATTCTACACGCACTGGGGACAATTTACAATTATACCAAGCCAATTAATCTACAAACCTGTACGTCTTTGGGATGTGGGAGGAGATCAGAGCACCCGGGGGAAACCCACGCAGGAAGAACGTACAAACTCTGTACAGAAAAAGCACCTGTGGTAGAGATGGAACCCGGGTCTCTGGCGCTGTAAGGCAGCAGCTCTATCGCTGTCCATTGTTCTTAGTGATATTTACGTTCAGGGACTTGAAGCTCTTAATCATCTCCACTCCAGCACTATTACTGACTGGAGTAGGTACTCCACCCATTTTCTGAAGTTGTTGACCAGCTCCTTCATTCCGTTGACTTTGAGGGAGAGGTTGTTATCTTGACACCGTGTTACGAAGCTCTGTGTCTTCCTGCACAATGATTTGTGTAAAGCTGCTTGTTTTGGCAGTGTTTGTAATCTTAGTGAAACGGAAAACTGAAGAGTATAAATTCAGTTGAAATCCCAGAGTCATACAGCGTGGAGACACCTACTAAAATGCCCACTTCTTGGTGAACAATGCTGCCTGGAAGATCTGGCAAACGAGAAGGCTGTCCACTGTGCAGGAGCCTGGCCGAACATTTGAAACATAGATAATGGACACGAAAGAAGAATACAGCATTGTGACGGGCCCATCGACCCGACTTGCCCATGTCGACCAATGGGTCCCATCTACAGTGGTCTCTCCTGCCTGCGTTTGGCACATATCCCTCTAAACCTGTCCTATCCATGTACTATCTACATGTTTCTTAAACATTGCGACAGTCCCTGCCTCAACCAACTCCGCCGGCAACTCGTTCCATACACCCACCACCCTTTGTGTGAAAACTCACACCACCCTTACCTCGAGAATAATTCTAAATAAAGGCAACGACTGAGGATGTAAGAAAATAACTGCAGATGCTGGTACAAATCGAGGTAATTATTCACAAAATGCTGGAGTAACTCAGCATGTCAGGCAGCATCTCAGGAGAGAAGGAATGGGCGACGTTTCGGGTCGAGACCCTTCTTCAGACTGATGTCAGGGGGGCGGGACAAAGGAAGGATATAGGTGGAGACAGGAAGATAGAGGGAGATCTGGGAAGGGGGAGGGGAAGAGAGGGACAGAGGAATCATCTAAAGTTGGAGACGTCAATGTGCATACCGCTGGGCTGCAAGCTGCCCTTGCGAAATATGAGGTGCTGTTCCTCCAATTTCCGGTGGGCCTCACTATGGCACTGGAGGAGGCCCATGACAGAAAGGTCAGACTGGGAGTGGGAGGGGGAGTTGAAGTGCTCAGCCACCGGGAGATCAGATTGGTTAATGCAGACTGAGCGCAGGTGTTGAGCGAAGCGATCGCCGAGCCTGCGTTTGGTTTAGCCGATGTAAATAAGTTGACATCTGGAGCAGCGGATGCCATAGATGAGGTTGGAGGAGGTGCAGGTGAACCTCTGTCTCACCTGGAAAGACTGTTTGGGTCCTTGGATGGAGTTGAGGGGGGAGGTAAAGGGACAGGTGTTGCATCTCCTGCGGTTGCAGGGGAAAGTGCCCGGGGTTGGGGTGGTTTGGGTAGGAAGGGACGAGTGGACCAGGGAGTTACGGAGGGAACGGTCTCTGCGGAACGCAGAAAGGGGAGGGGATGGGAAGATGTGGCCAGTGGTGGGGTCCCGTTGTAGGTGACGGAAATGTTGGAGGATGATTTTTTGGATCCGCTGGCTGGTGGGGTGGAAGGTGAGAACGAGGGGGATTCTGTCCTTGTTATGAGTGGGGGGAGGGGGAGCAAGAGCGGAGCTGCGGGATGTAGAAGAGACCCTAGTGAGAGCCTCATCTATAATAGAAGAGGGGAAGCCCCGTTTCCTGAAGAATGAGGACATCTCTGACGCCCTAGTGTGAAACACCTCATCCCGGGCGCAGATGCAGCGTAGACGGAGGAATTGGGAGTAGGGGATAGACTTTTTGCAGGAGACCGGGTGGGAAGAAGTGTAGTCGAGATAGCTGTGTGAGTCAGTGGGTTTATAGTAGATTGAGGATAGTAGTTTGCTAATGAAAATAAATGGTGGTGGAAGCAAGTAAAAGAAAACGGCGAGGTTGAACACTAATACACATTATATCAGAGCAAACAATTTCTTTGTGGTGAGAAATTTTAAAAGACGGTGTCAATAGAGTGTTTGGAAATCTAAAAAAAAACATATTATGACGAATGTTCAACTCATGCAGCATCTGTGGGGAAAGAAGCAAAGGGAATGTTTTGGGACAATGACCTGTAATCAAGAATGGTTAAAGGTCGCAGATGTTCATAAGTTATAGGAGCAGAAATAGGCCATTTGGCCCATCACGACTACTCCACCATTCAATCGCGGCTGATCTATTTTTCCCTCTCAACCCTATTCTCCTGCCTTCTCCCCATAACCCCTGACACCCGCACTAATCAAGAATCTCCGTCAAATATCCATTGCCCTGGCCTCCACAGCCTTCTGTGGCAATTAATTCCACAGATTCACCACCCTCTGACTAAAGAAATTCCTCCTTGCCTCCTTTCTAAAGGTGCGTCCTTTTATTCTGAGACGTACTCTCCCACCAGATGTGGCAGGTTTTAAACCAGTAAATAGGCAGGAGAGGAAACCAAAAGATCTGTCTGCGACTAGTTAATGAAAACTGAGTATTTGTTGGATGATAAGCAAACGGGGGCCATGGGAATGGCTGTGTTGTCGCAACTGGGGACAGCAAAGAAAAATGTATTTAAAACGTAAACATGTTTGCGACAAGAACAGTGAGATTTTTAAATATAAGCTTTTAGCCTTGCATGTCGGGCTATGCTTTGTATTTACGGGAGAGCATGCCTCTTTCTCACACCCCCCACCCAATTCCTGTTTTTACAACTGGGACTCCTTTGTACAGTTTTCGACTGAATACTGGCTTTGTAGAGGAGTGTAATCACTCTTGTTAGATCTCTGGAATTGGGAGATTCATATTGAAAAGAACCCCAATCGACGGCCAGCTGTGTCTGACATGTTTTAAAATGGCCGCCATCATGTGCTAAATGGTGGAGTAGGTGCAGGGCAATGGAGTCAATACCCAAAACACCCGATTCCGACTCCTTGATTTCTTATGTATCCGACTCCAGCAGCATCAAAATTGCTCCAACTCCGACTCTGATTCCGACTCCACAGCCCTGAAGGTCCAAATGACCTTTTCATATAGAAAGTGTAAGAAAATAACTGCAGATGCTGGTACAAATCGACGGGTATTTATTTCACAAAATGCTGGAGTAACTCAGCAGGTCAGGCAGCATCTCAGGAGCGAAGGAATGGGTGACGTTTCAGGTCGAGACCCTTCTTCAGACTGTTTAGTATAGTTTGGTGTGGAGACACAGCGTGGAAACAGAATGTCCCAGTTCTTGGGTACACGTGAGCATAAACTACCATTGAACTGAAGAAGAGTCTCGACCCGACAACGTCACCCATTCCTTTTGTCCAGAGATTCTGCCTGTACCGCTGAGTTACTCTAGCATTTTGTGTCTATCTTCAATGTAAACCGGCATCTACAGTTCCTTCCTACACACCATTGAACCATTAATATACATCAATGAAGATGGATGCAAAAAGCTGGAGTAACGCAGCATCTGTGGAGAAAAGGACTAGGTGACGTTACTGGGCGAGATCCTTCTTCAGACTAAAACGTCACCCATTCCTTTTCTCCAGAGATGCTGCCTGTCCTGCTGAGTTACCCCAGCTTTTTGTGTCCATCTTCGGTGTAATCCACCATCTGCAGTTTCTTCCCACACAATATATATCAATAACTTGGATGCAGACTAGAGAGGGGCATGATCAATACATCTACAGATCACACAAAGGATGGTGGAGTTGTTAAGCAGCTTTAGATTGTAGTGAGATGTCGACGTTTTGATGAAACAGGCGATGGCGTTTAATGGTGGCAAATCTGTGATGATGCACTTTGGGAGCACTAATGAGGCCACATATTAGACACCATCCTGTACCCTTCAAGATTTGTAAATAAATGTTAGTCGTAACCTGGCCATGGTCCTGGCGGCAGCACTGGGCGGGAGTTGCAAGATCGGCCTGGCTGGATGATGTGCCGATGTCCCCTACCCCCACCGCACTGCAGGCCACGTCTCTTCCACTTGCTCGGCCACTTGGAATTGCGCCCGATCTAATGAACACGACTTTCAGGGGTGGCACGGTGGCGCAGCGGTAGAGTTGCTGCTTTATAGCGAATGCAGCGCCGGAGACCCGGGTTCCATCCCGACTACGGGCGCCGTCTGTACGGAGTTTGTAAGTTCTCCCCGTGACCTGCGTGGATTTTCTCTGAGATCTTCGGTTTCCTCCCACATAATCCATGATCACAATGAATGGCGGTGCTGACTCGAAGGGCCAGACGGCCTCCCCTGCACCTATTTTCTATGTTTCTACTCCAAAGACGTACAGGCATATAGGTTAATTGGCTTGGTAAATGTAAAAAGTGCGTGTTGGATAGTTTTTAGTATGCAGGGATCGCTGGTCGGCGTGGACCCGGTGGGCCGAAGAGCCTGTTTTCGCGCTGTATCTCTAAACTAAACTAAACTAAAAACTGAACAGGCAGCAATGTTCCCAACGCTGATCCTTGTGGGGCACCACTAGTCACAAGCATCCAATTGCAAAAACAACCAGCAGTTGCCAAACCAATTTTGGATCCAGAGAGATGAGATGTTTAGGTGGGTGAAGGGGCTGCTAATTAAGTGATCTGCTTTATCCTGAATGGTCGTTGAGCTTCAGTGACGTTGAAACTGCACTCATCCAAGAACACGTGGCTTTTATGTGTTCAGTTCAGTTTAGAAGTACTGCGCAGAAACAGGCCCTTCGGCCCACCGTGTCCCTGCCGACCAGTGATCCCAGCACACTAACACTATCCTACACACACTAGGGATAATTTACAAATTTTACTAAGCCAATTAGCCTACAAACCTGTACGTCTTTGGAGCATTGGAGAAAACTGGTCACGGGGAGAACGTACAGACTCCGTACAGACAGCACCCAAGGTCAGGATTGAACCCGGGTCTCTGGTGCTATGTGCCGCCCCGCATGTGATTGACAGGCCTTGTTGCTTCAGAAGATGGTTCATTCAGCACAGGAAACCCAGGGCCTGTGACTTGCTGTGCTCACAGCACATATGTGTCTCGTCCAGAGCTCTGCTCGATAATGACCCAGGACATTGGTGAGGAACTCTGTAATCATGCATATCTACTGGAGCGACTAGGCTTGTATACACTGGAATTTAGAAGGATGAGAGGGGATCTTATCGAAACGTATAAGATTATTAAAGGGTTGGACATGTTCCCAATGTTGGGGGAGTCCAGAAAAAGGGGCCACAGTTTAAGAATAAGGGGTAGGCCATTTAGAACGGAGATGAGGAAAAGCTTTTTCACTCAGAGAGTTGTGAATCTGTGGAATTCTCTGCCTCAGAAGGCAGTGGAGGCCAGTTCTATGAATGCATTCAAGAGAGCTAGATAGAGCTCTTAAGGATAGCGGAGTCAGGGGGTATGGGGAGAAGGCAGGAACGGGGTACTGATTGAGAATGATCAGCCATGATCACATTGAATGGCGGTGCTGGCTCGAAGGGCCGAATGGCCTACTCCTGCACCTATTGTCTATTGTAATCATGCATATGTACGTAATGCTGACCTGTGGTATTTTGTTTGAGGTTTGCTGAGGAGCTATGTAAAAAATTTGCAATCTCATAGCTGACTTCCCCATTTCTGAATGTTTCATGGATGCAGTAGCATGGAAGAAACAGCAAGAGTTGCTGAACCTTGCAATGAGAAACCCTTGCGGTGATATCCTGTGGTTGGGATGATCGACCTCCAACAATCACAGTAATTTCCTTTGCACAAGAGATCACCCCTGCCCACGTAGGAGCATTGATTCATCAACTGAGGGAGGGCTATAGATTTTTTGTTTAGTTTAGGGATACAGCACGGAAACAGGCCCTTCAGCCCACCCGGCACACTGACACTATCCTACACACACTAGGGACAATTTACAATTATACCAAGACAATTAGCCAACAAACCTGTACGTTTTTGGAGAGTGGGAGGCAACTGGAAGCCCCTTGGAGAAAACCCACGCAGGTAACGTGAAGAACAAAAAAAAAACTGTTCAGACAGCACCCGTAGTCGGTGTAAGAAAATAACTGCAGATGCTGGTACAAATCGAAGGTATTTATTTCACAAAATGCTGGAGTAACTCAGCGGGTCAGGCAGCATCTTAGGAGAGAAGGAATGGGTGACGTTTGAGGAAGGATATTCTTGCTATTGAGGGCGTGCAGCGTAGGTTCACCAGGTTAATTCCCGGAATGGCGGGACTGTCATATGTTGATAGACTGGAGCGACTAGGCTTGTATATCATATCATATCATATCATATATATACAGCCGGAAACAGGCCTTTTCGGCCCACCAAGTCCGTGCCGCCCAGCGATCCCCGTACATTAACACTATCCTACACCCACTAGGGACAATTTTTTTTACATTTACCCAGCCAATTAACCTACATACCTGTACGTCTTTGGAGGGTGGGAGGAAACCGAAGATCTCGGAGAAAACCCACGCAGGTCACGGGGAGAACGTACAAACTCCTTACAGTGCAGCACCCGTAGTCAGGATCACACTGGAATTTAGAAGGATGAGAGGAGATCTTAGCGAAACGTATAAGATTATTACTAGGTTGGACACATTAGAGGCAGGAAACATGTTCCCAATGTTGGGGGAGTCCAGAATAAGGGGCCACAGTTTAAGAATAAGGGGTAGGCCATTTAGAACTGAGATGAGGAAAAACTTTTTCGGTCAGAGAGTTGTGAATCTGTGGAATTCTCTGCCTCAGAAGGCAGTTGAGGCCAATTCTCTGAATGCATTCAAGAGAGAGCTTGACAGAGCTCTTAATGATAGCGGAGTCAGGGGGTATGGGGAGAAGGCAGGAATGGGGTACTGATTGAGAATGATCAGCCATGATCACATTGAATGGCGATGCTGGCTCGAAGGGCCGAATGGCTCCTCCTGCACCTATTGTCTATTGTCTATTGTTTCGGGTCGAGACCCTTCTTCAGACTGATGTCAGGGGGGCGGGACAAAGGAAGGATATAGGTGGAGACAGGAAGATAGAGGGAGAACTGGGAAGGGGGAGGGGAAGAGAGGGACAGAAGAACTATCTAAAGCTGGAGAAGTCGATGTTCATACCACTGGGCTGCAAGCTGCCCAGGCGAAATATGAGGTGCTGTTCCTCCAATTTGCGGTGGGCCTCAGTATGGCACTGGAGGAGGCCCATGACTAAAAGGTCAGACTGGGAGTGGGAGGGGGAGCACTTCAACTCCCCTTCAACTCCCCCTCCCACTCCCAGTCTGACCTTTCTGTCATGGGCCTCCTCCAGTGCCAGAGTGAGGCCCACCGGAAATTGGAGGAACAGCACCTCATATTTCAATTGGGCAGCTTGCAGCCCAGCGGTATGCACCCGTAGTCAGGATGGAACCCGGGTCTCTGGCGCTGTAAGGCAGCAACTCTACCGCTGTGCCACCGTGACGCCCTTGGCTGTTTGGAAAAAGTTTCCCTGATCAATGCCATGTGACATTGAGGTCAGCTGTCAATGTTGTAAACTCCCAGAGATAGACACAAAAAGCTGGAGTAACTCAGCGGGACAGGCAGCATCTCTGGAGAGAAGGAATGGGCAACGATTCGGGTCGAGACCCTTCTTATTCTTATTCCTATACTAGATTCTTTCTAGCCAGAGATGCTGCCTGACCCGCTGAGTTACTCCAGCTTTTTGTGTAGATCTTCGGTTTAATCCAGCACCTGCAGTTGCTTCCTACAGGCACGTTGTAGACTCCCAGTGCTACTGTCTTCTGCCTGTACTACGGTACCATTAAGCCTGGTGCAACTGTGTTGCCAGTGGAAGTCCACACAGACAGGGATTGTGATGCAGGTGTCTGGTATTTGCTCTGTCTGGTAATTGCTTGAATAGCTTATCAGACAATTCTCTGTTGACGCACTAATCCTCATTTATTTGTGAGCAGGTCATTGCATGATTTAGTGCGAACAACTTTGCTTTGTCAAAATGGTGTCCAGATCAATGAAGAGTCATCCCCTTTGGTTTTATCCTGTTTTTGTTTTAACATAGCATCTACGATTACAGTAGATGTACAATAGACAATAGACAATAGGTGCAGGAGGAGGCCATTCGGCCCTTCGAGCCTGTACGCACCGCCATTCAATGTGATCATGGCTGATCATTCTCAATCAGTACCCCGTTCCTGCCTTCTCCCCATACCCCCTGACTCCGCTATCCTTAAGAGCTCTATCTAGCTCTCTCTTGAATGCATACAGTAGATTACAGCTTACAACGCCACAGTCCCAGGTTCAATCCCGACTACGGGTGCTGTCTGTGCGGAGTTCGAACGATCTCCACGTGACGTAAGGTCGGCACGGTGGCGCGGCGGTAGAGTTACCGCCTTACAGCGAATGCAGCGCCGGAGACTCTGGTTCGATCTTGACTACGGGCGCCGTCTGTACGGAGTTTGCACGTTCTCCCCGTGACCTGCGTGGGTTTTCTCCAAGATCTTCGGTTTCCTCCTGCACTCCAAAGATAACATATAACATATATAACATATAACAACTACAGCATGGAAACAGGCCTGTCCGGCCCTACCAGTCCACGCCGACCATTCTCCCTGACCTAGTCTCATCTACCTGCACTCAGACCATAACCCTCCAATCCCCTCCTATCCATATACCTATCCAATTTACTCTTAAATAATTTAATCGAGCCAGCTTCCACCACTTCCACCGGAAGCCCATTCCATACAGCCACAACCCTCTGAGTAAAGAAGTTCCCCCTCATGTTACCCCTAAACCTTTGTCCCTCAATTCTGAAGCTATGTCCCCTTGTTGGAATCTTCCCCACTCTCAAAGGGAAAAGCCTACCCACGTCAACTCTGTCCGTCCCTCTCAAAATTTTAAAAACCTCTATCAAGTCCCCCCTCAACCTTCTACGCTCCAAAGAATAAAGACCCAACCTGTTCAACCTCTTTCTGTAGCCTAAGTGCTGAAACCCAGGCAACATTCTAGTAAATCTCCTCTGTATCCTCTCCATTTTGTCAAGTCAAGTCAAGTCAAGTCAATTTTATTTGTATAGCACATTTAAAAACAACCCACGTTGACCAAAGTGCTGTACATTTGATTAGGTTCCAATAGAAAAAAAAATGAAAACATACAGTAGCACGCAAACAGTTCACAGCGCCTCCTCAATGAGCCTCAAACGCTAGGGAGTAGAAATATGTTTTGAGCCTGGACTTAAAGGAGTCGATGGAGGGGGCAGTTCTGATCGGGAGAGGGATGCTGTTCCACAGTCTAGGAGCTGCAACCGCAAAAGCGCGGTCACCCCTGAGTTTAAGCCTAGACCGTGGGATAGTGAATAGCCCCATGTCGGCCGATCTGAGGGACCTGGAGTTAGAGAGGGGGGTTAGAAGATTTTTGATGTAGGGGGGGGAGTGTCCATTTAGGGCTTTATACGTGAATAGGAGGAGCTTGAAGTTGATTCTGTACCGTACAGGGAGCCAGTGGAGAGAGGCCAGAATCGGGGTGATGTGGTCCCTTTTACGGGTACCCGTCAGGAGTCTCGCTGTGGCGTTTTGGACCAGTTGCAGGCGGGACAGGGAAGATTGGCTGATCCCAGTGTATAGGGAGTTGCAGTAGTCTAGGCGGGAGGAAATGAAAGCGTGAATGATTTTTTCTGTGTCGTCGAATTTGAGGAAAGGTTTGATTTTAGCTATGGTTCGAAGTTGGAAGAAGCTGGCTTTTACCACAGCGTTGACTTGCTTATCAAATTTTAATGCAGAGTCAAATATCATGCCGAGGTTTTTGACATGCGGTTTGACTAGGCAGGATAGGCTTCCAAGACTGCCTGTTATCAATTTGATGGAGTCGGGGGGGGCCGAATAGGATGACCTCAGACTTGCTCTCATTTAATTGGAGGAAGTTCTGTGCCATCCAACATTTTATGTCCTCAAGGCAGTGTGAGAGGCTGTTTAAATTTGACTGGTTGTTGGGTTTCAGGGGGAGGTAAAGCTGAGTGTCATCGGCATAGCAGTGGAAAGAAATGCCGTGCCTTTGAATGATTTGGCCAAGGGGGAGCATGTATAGAGAAAAGAGAATGGGGCCTAGGATTGAGCCTTGTGGAACTCCGCAGGAGAGGCTAGCTGGAGCAGAGGAATAACTGCCTATGTTGATGGCGAAACTCCTATCTTTGAGGTACGAAGCGAACCAGCTCAGGGCAGTGCCATCAATGCCAACCGCGTACCGGAGACGGTCAATAAGGATGGTGTGGTCCACTGTATCGAATGCTGCGCTGAGGTCGAGAAGGAGCAGGATTGCACAGTCGCCGGTGTCGATGGCGAGAAGCAGGTCGTTGTGTACCTTCAACAAGGCAGACTCTGTGCTGTGGTGGGCTCTGAAACCTGACTGGAAACTTTCCAGGATGGTGTTTTGGTGCAGGTAGGGCACTAATTGGTTAAGGATTGCCTTTTCAAGGACTTTTGACAGGAATGGCAGTTTGGAAATGGGTCTGTAGTTGCTAGGCAAGGTGGGGTCTAGGTTAGGTTTTTTCAGTAGGGGCTGGACCACCGCGTGCTTGAAACTGGTTGGAACAGTGCCAGTGGCCAGAGAACTGTTGATAATAGAGAGGATGCTGGGACCAGCTATTGCAATGACATCCTTCAGAAGGGCAGTGGGGGCAGGATCAAGGGGGCAGGTTGCAGGTTTCATAGCGGAGATAAGCTTTGCAAGGGAGGATAGAGTGACGGGTTGGAAGCAGTCCAATTTAGATGAACAGACTAGTGAGACAGCTAGGTCACGGGTGGGAGGGGAAATGTTCATTCTAATATTCTCAACTTTGTTGGTGAAAAATTTAGCGAATTCTTCGCACTTAGCAGGGGACCCAACTAAGCTGGTACTGGGGGCGGGACATATGACAGAGGTAATTGTTCTAAATAGGACCTTGGAGTTATGAGAGTTTTTGGAAATAAGGTCGGAGAAGTATTGTGCTCTAGCAGACTTTACTGCTTCCTGGTATTTGAGAAGATTGTTTCTCAGAATTTCGAAGGAAATTTGAAGCTTGTCACATTTCCATCTCCTTGTCGACATCCTTCCTATAATTTGGCGACCAGAACTGCACACCATACTCCAGATTTGGCCTCACCAATGCCCTGTACAATTTCAACATTACATCCCAACTTCTATACTCGATGCTCTGATTTATAAAGGCAAGCATACCAAACGCCTTCTTCACCACCCTATCCACATGAGATTCCACCTTCAGGGAACAATGCACAGTTATTCCCAGATCCCTCTGTTCCACTGCATTCCTCAATTCCCTACCATTTACCCTGTACGTCCTATTTTGATTTGTCCTACCAAAATGCAGCACCTCACACTTATCAGCATTAAACTCCATCTGCCATCTTTCAGCCCACCCTTCCAAAAGGCCCAAGTCTCTCTGTAGACTTTGAAAATCTACCTCACTATCAACTACTCCACCTATCTTAGTATCATCTGCATATTTACTAATCCAATTTGCCACACCATCATCCAGATCATTAATGTAAATGACAAACAACAGTGGACCCAACACAGATCCTTGGGGCACTCCACTAGACACTGGCCTCCAACCTGACATACAATTGTCAACCGTTACCCTCTGGTATCTCCCATTCAGCCATTGTTGAATCCATCTTGCAACCTCACTATTAATACCCAACGATTTAACCTTCTTAATCAACCTTCCATGTGGAACCTTGTCAAATGCCTTACTGAAGTCCATATAGACAACATCCACAGCCTTGCTCTTATCAATTTCCCTGGTAGACAATAGACAATAGACAATAGACAATAGACCATATGCAATAGACAATAGACAATAGACAATAGACAATAGACAATAGACAATAGACAATAGACAATAAACAATAGACAATAGACAATAGACTGTAGACTGTAGACAATAGATAATAGACAATAGACAATAGACAATAGACAATAGACAATAGACAATAGACAATAGACAATAGATAATAGACAATAGACAATAGACAATAGGTAATAGGTAATAGGTAATAGACAATAGACAATAGACAATAGACAATAGACAATAGGTAATAGACAATAGGCGATAGGTAATAGACAATAGACAATAGACAATAGACAATAGACAATAGGTAATAGACAATAGGCAATAGGTAATAGACAATAGACAATAGACAATAGACAACAGGCAATAGGCAATATACAGTAGACAATAGGTGCAGGAGTAGGCCATTCGGCCCTTCGAGCCAGCACCACCATTCAATGTGATCATGGTCCTCCGCAACTCCCTGGTTAACTCATCCTTTCCCACCCAAACCACCCCCTCCCCGGGCACTTTCCCCTGCAACCACAGGAGTTGCAACGCCTGTCCATTTACCTCCCCCCTCGACTCTGTCCAGGGTCCCCGACAGCCCTTTCAGGTGAGGCAGAGGTTCACTTGCACCTCCTCCAACCTCGTCTACTGAATCTATTGTACACGTGACAATAAACTAAACTGAACTCATCGATTGAGAAGATTTTAACATAGAGCACAGATGAGTGCAGTACAAACATAAAACATAGAAACATAGAAAAATAGGTGCAGGAGTAGGCCATTCGGCCCTTTGAGCCAGCACCGCCATTCAATATGATCATAGCTGATCAACTAAAATCAGTACCTGTTCTTGCCATTTCCCCATATCCCCTGATTCTGTTAGCCCCAAGAGCTAAATCTAACTCTCTCTTGAAAACATCCAGTGAATCGGCCTCCACTGCCTCCTGTGGCAGAGAATCCCACAGATTCACAATTCTCTGGGTGAAAATGTTTTTCCTCGTCTCAGTCCTAAATGGCCGACCCCTTAGTCTTAAACTGTGCGACCCCTGGTTCTGGACGCCTCCAACATGGGGAACATTTTTCCAGCATCTAGCCTGTCCAATCCTTTAAGAATGGTATATGTTTCTAGAAGATCCCCTCTCATCCTTCTAAGTTCCTGCAAATACAAGCCCAGTCGACCCATTCTTTCACAGATCACCAAAGTTCATTCTGTCTTCTGAAAAGTTCAGTGTGTATACATGCACACACGCGCACACGCACACACACACATACATATGTGTGTGTGCGTGTGTGAGTTTGTGTAGATACACCCACACACAGACACACACATACACACACATATATGTGTGTATGCGTGTGTGCGCATGTGAGTTTGTGTATACACACACACACACATATATATATGCATATGTGTGTGTGTGCACGTGTGAGTGTGAGTCTGTGTATATACACACACACATATATATATGTGCATATGTGTGTGTGTGTGTGTGTGTGTGTGTGTGTGTGTGTGTGTGTGTGTGTGCGCGTGTGAGTGTGAGTCTGTGTATACACACACACACATATATGGACATTAAATGGACATTAAATAGAATTATATATTACATATATTACATATATGGACATTAAATAGACATTAAATCCCTAAATGGACATTCCCTCCACTACATCAAAAATCTTCTAACCCACCTCTCTAACTCCAGGTCCCTCAGGTCAGCCGACTTGGGGCTACTCACTATCCCGCGGTCTAGGCTTAAGCTCAGGGGTGACCGCGCGTTTGCGGTTGCAGCTCCTAGACTGTGGAACAGCATCCCTCTCCCCATCAGAACTGCCCCCTCCATCGACTCCTTTAAGTCCATGCTCAAAACCTATTTCTACTCCCTAGCGTTTGAGGCTCATTGAGGAGGCGCTGTGAACTGTTTGCGTGCTACTGTATGTTTCATTGTTTTTCCTTAGTACCTAATCAGATGTACAGCACTTTGGTCAACGTGGGTTGTTTTTAAATGTGCTATACAAATAAAATTGACCTGACCTGACCTGACATATATGTGTGCGTATGTGTGTGTGAGCATGTGAGTGTGAGTTTGTGTATACACACACACACACACATATATATATGTGAGTGTGTGTGTGAGTGTGTGTGAGTTTGTGTATACACACACACATATATATATGTGAGTGTGTGTGTGAGTGTGTGTGAGTTTGTGTATACACACACACACATATAAATGTGTGCGTATGTGTGTGTGTGTGTGAGCATGTGAGTGTGCGTTTGTGTATACATGCACACACTGAACTTTCTTCTCGTTTATTATATATTTGACAGTGGCACCTCGGTAGAGTTGCTGCCTCACACCACCGGAGACCCTGGTTCCATCCTGACTCTGGCTACTGCCTCCCTCCCTCCCTATCCTTCCCCTCCCTCCCCATCCCCCTCTCCCTTCCTCCCTCTATCCCATCTCTCCCTTTCTCCCACCCTCTCTCCCTCTCCTTCCCTCCCTCCCCACACCTCTCTCCTTCTCTCCATCCCTTCCTCCCTCACCCTCCCCTCCCCCTCCTTCCCTCCCTCTCCCTCCCTCCCTCCCTCCCCCTCTCCCCATCTCTCCCTCCCCCACCCCTCCCTCCCTCTCCTTGTCTCCCCATGCCTCCCTGTCTATTCCTCAACTATCCTTCTCTCTCCCTTCCTCTCTCTCACCCTCCCTCTCCCCCCCTGCTCTCCCTCCCCACTCGTCCCTCCCTCTCTCCCTCCCCTATACATCCCCACCCCTCCCTCCCTTTCTCCCCATCCCTCCCCTTTCATTCCATCCTCATCTTTCCTTCTCTTTCTCTCTCACTACCTCCCCCTCTCCCTCGCTCTCTCTTTCTCTCCCTTCCCATCCCCCCCCTCATTCCCTCATCTTTCCTTCTCTCTCTCTTTCACTCTATCCCTCCCTCCCTCCCTCCCTCCCCCTCCCCCTCTCCCTTTCTCCCTCTCCCTCCCTCCCCCTCCCTCCCCCTCCCCCTCTCCCTTTCTCCCTCTCCCTCCATCTCTCCCTCCCTCCCCCTCCCCCTCTCCCTTTCTCCCTCTCCCTCCATCTCTCCCTCCCTCCCCCTCCCCCTCTCCCTTTCTCCCTCTCCCTCCATCTCTCCCTCCCTCCCCCTCCCCCTCTCCCTTTCTCCCTCTCCCTCCATCTCTCTCTCCCTCCCCATCCCCCTCATCTTTCTTTCTCTCTCTCTCTTTCTCTCCCCGCTCCCTCCCTCCCTCCCACTCTCCCTCCCTCCCCCTCTCTCCCTCTCCATCCCTCCTCTCTCACTACCCGCTCTCTCCCCCACTCCCTACCTCCTCTCTCCCCCCTCTCTCTCCCCCCCTCCCTCTGTCTCTCTCTCCCCCTCTCCCCCCCTCTCCCTCCCTCTCCCTCTGTCTCTCTCTCCCCCTCTCCCCCCTCCCCCCCTCTCCCCCTCCCCCTCTCTCCCCCCTCGTCTCTCTCTCTCCCCCCATCCCGGCTGTGCCTGTGCCAGTGGGAGGGGGCAGGGCATGTGTCTCTCCCCCCCCCCCTCTCTCACCCCCCCCTCTCCCCCCCCCCCCCCCCTCTCCCCCCCCCCCCCCCTCTCTCCCCCCCCCCCCTCCCCCTCACTCCCCCATCCTGGCTGTGCCTGTGCCAGTGGGAGGGGGCAGGGCATGTGTCTCTCTCTTTCCCCCCCCCCACCCCCCCCCTCTCCCCCTCCCCCTCTCTCCCCCCTCGTCTCTCTCTCTCCCCCCATCCCGGCTGTGCCTGTGCCAGTGGGAGGGGGCAGGGCATGTGTCTCTCCCCCCCCCCCCTCTCTCCCCCCCCCCTCTCTCTCCTCCCCCTCTCTCCCCCATCCCGGCTGTGCCTGTGCCAGTGGGAGGGGGCAGGGCATGTGTCTCTCTCTTCCCCCCCCCTCTCCCCCATCCCGGCTGTGCCTGTGCCAGTGGGAGGGGGCAGGGCTCGTTCTCTGCTCTGGATGCATCCTGTTTTTAACCCGGCGCTCTTGCACAAAGCGAAAGAGGTGATGGTGGGTGGGGGGGGGAGGGAAGAAGAAACGCAAATGCAGTTTCGTTCCTCATTAACGCGGGCGGATAGTGAGTCTGAAGCAACGTGCAGAGAGAGCGCCGGAGGACAGGTGTAGACACCGAGAGAGCAGGACGCCAGGGCACAGCACGCGGGCAAGAGACCGAGAGAGCAGGACGCCAGG